>NC_141874.1:722462444-722764218 GCF_056163025.1 Triticum urartu | reverse complement strand
ACGGGAGCCGGAAAATAGCTTTGGAGTGTGAAGAAGGTGATGCTGCCTATGCTGAATCTGTTTGTGCAACAGAGGAGTTAAATTTTTACAAAGATCATGTTGACCCGGTAGACATGACGTCATTAAAGAAACCGACAACATAGCATGAGCCGGTGTTGAAGTTCAAATCAGCTGATGACACCAAGATGGTTGACTTTGTGCCTGGCGACTCATCCAAGAAGTTCATCATCAGTGCTAACGTGGATCGAAAATAGGAAAGCGCGCTCATCGAGTTCATCCGTGAGAACCGGGACATCTTCGCATGGAAACCTTCAGACATGCCGGGTGTCCTGAGGGAACTCGCTGAGCACACTCTCAATATTGATCCAAAGTTTAAACCTGTCAGACAATTTCTCCGACGGTTCAATGAAGAAAGGCGCAAGGCCATTGGAGAAGAGGTGACCTGACTTTTGGCAGCTGGGTTCATTGTAGAAGTCTTTCACCCAGAGTGGTTAGCCAACCCGGTGCTTGTACTAAAAAAGAATGACACCTAGCGTATGTGTGTGGATTACACCGATCTGAACAAGGCTTGTCTGGCTGATCCTTTTGGTCTCCCCCGTATTGATCAGATCATTGATGCTACGGCGGGTTGCGCACGGTTGAGTTTCTTGGATGCTTATTCCGGTTATCATGAGATCAAGATGGCAGTCAAGGATCAGGAGAAGACGGCTTTTATCACTCCTTTTGGAGCTTTCTGCTATGTGTCTATGCCTTTTGGGCTTAAGAGTGCCCAGGCGACTTACCAACGGTGTGTGCAGAATTGTCCTCACGATCAAATTGGCCGTAATGTTCATGCTTATGTGGATGATATAGTGGTAAAATCCAGGAAAGAGGAAACCTTGGGCACATATCCGAAAGAGACTTTCGATAATCTTCGGGTCTACAAAATGATGCTTAACCCGGCCAAGTGTGTTTTTGGAGTCCCAGCCGGCAAGCTCTTGGGTTTTTTTGGTGTCTAACTGAGGTATTGAGGCTAACCCGGAGAAAATCAAGGCAATTACATCCCTGGCCAAACCAACATGCATCAATGATGTTCAACGACTGGCGGGCCGTGTTGCTGCTTTGAGCCGGTTCATAAGCCGGTTAGGGGAGAAGGCAATGCCTGTATATCAGATGATAAAGAAAACAGATGATTTTGTTTGGAGCGATGCTGCGAACTCTGCTTTTGAAGATCTGAAGACATAGCTTGCTCAGCCGCCGGTCCTGGCTGCTCCAGTTGAGAAAGAGCCGCTGCTGTTATACGTGGCCGCCAACTCACGAGCTGTTAGTGTGGCTATTGTGGTGGAACGCAAGGAGGCTGGCAAGGAGCATCCGGTTCAACGGCCGGTTTACTACGTCAGTGAGGTGCTAATTGAATCCAAGCAACGATATCCACATTGGCAGAAGCTCGTATATGGGGTGTTCATGGCAAGTCGGAAGCTTAAGCATTATTTTCAGGAACATCCAATCATCGTGGTTAGCTCTGCTCCTTTGGGAGACATCATTCAAAACAGGGAAGCCACTGGACGAGTCACCAAGTGGGCGATTGAGCTTGGGTCTCATGGGTTGAAGTATGTGCCACGTACCGCGATCAAATCTCAAGCACTGGTTGACTTCATTAGTGATTGGACAGAGATGCAGATGCCAGAAGAAAAACCAGACAACACATATTGGACTATTCATTTTGATGGGTCCAGACAGTTGGAAGGCTCGGGGGCTGGAGTTGTGTTAACCTCTCTGCGAGGTGACAAATTTTGTTATGTGTTACGGTTGATGTTTCCTTGCACTAACAACGTAGCAGAGTATGAAGCTTTGCTCCATGGTCTTCGAGTGGAAAAAGAGATGAGTTTGAGCCGGGTCAGATGTCTTGGCGACTCAAATCTAGTGGCTCAACAGGTATCAGGCAAGTGGGATTCCATGGACCCTCTCATGGCGGCTTATCGCCAGGAGGTTGATGCTGTTGTAGGGCATTTTAAAGGTTACCAGGTGGAGCACATTGACTATCGAAAGAACGAAGCGGCTGATGCTTTAAGCCGGTTGGGGTCTCAGCGTAAGCCGGTACCACCTAACACCTTTTTGGATGTTTTGCATAACCCGTCTGTCAAGTTGCCCACAGAAGAAGATTTAGCTGTTCCTGACCCTGAGGCGTAGTTGGTGGCATCTCTTCATGTCATCCCAGATTGGACAGTGCCGTTCTTGGCTTACATGACCCGGGGAGAGTTGCCAGCGGATGAGACCCTGGCTCGACAGATAACCCGGTGGTCTAAGTCAATGACGATTTCGGATGGAGAATTATACCATCGCAGCGTCTTCGGAGCGTTTCAGCGGTGTGTTTCCCCCGAAGAAGGTCAAGAAATACTTCGTGATATCCATGAAGGCGATTGTGGTCATCACGCCGGGTCAAAATCTCTGGTGGCCAAGGCTTTTCGTCACGGTTTTTACTGGTTGACGGCTCACGCTGATGCAGAGGATCTGGTCAGAAGATGTGATGGATGTCAAAAGTTTGCACGCCGAGCGCATGTGCCGGCTCAAGAGCTCCGGATCATTCCAATCACTTGGCCGTTTGCGGTTTGGGGGCTTGACATGGTGGGACCTTTCAAAAGGTCTATGGATAAAAAGACACATCTCTTAGTGGCAGTTGATAAATTCACTAAGTGGGTTGAGGCGGAGCCAGTGAGTAAGTGTGACGCGGCCACGGCGGTTCAGTTCATGAAAAAGGTGATCTTCCGTTTTGGTTTTCCACACAGCATCATCACTGACAATGTCACTAATCTGTCCCAAGGGGCTATGGAGGAGTTTTGTCAATGTGAGCACATCCGGCTTGATGTTTCTTCTATAGCTCATCCTCAATCCAATGGTCAAGCTGAGAGAGCAAATCAGGAAATTTTAAAAGGTCTCAAACCCCGGCTTATGGTTCCCTTACAGCGAACGTTGGGTTGTTGGGTAGAGGAATTACCCTCGGTGTTGTGGAGTATCAACACCATGCCTAACAGGTCTACAGGTTACACACCTTTCTTCATGGTTTATGGAGCAGAAGCAGTGTTGCCTAGTGACATCCGTCATGACTTGCCCCGTGTGGCGGCTTATGTTGAAGCTAATAATGAACAAGCCAGACAGGATGCACTTGACTTGTTGGATGAAGAAAGAGACTTAGCAGCGGCTCGGTCAGCAATTTATCAACAGGACCTGCGCCGTTATCACAGCCGCCGAGTCAAATCCAGGACTTTTCAGGAAGGCGACCTGGTGCTCCGGCTCATCCAGGATCTGTCAGATGCGCACAAGCTATCCCCATCTTGGGAAGGACCCTTTGTGGTCAGCAAGAACTTAAACAACGGGTCGTATTACCTCATTGACGTTCGAGAACACAAAGATTCACATAAGTCGAAGGAGGAGACCCGCCGGCCATGGAACATTGCTCAACTTCGGCCATACTACACCTGACCTACTGGCTCTCATCATGTACATACTTTAACATTGTATATACCATGATAAGTAATAAAGTAAGACCATCGGTCTCTTTTCATTTCAAAGATTATGCATCTTTGTTATTTCTTATTCTCAAATGACTATTAAGGAGCTGATCATATTTGAATCAAGTATAACCTTTTTTGGTCCGGGTTATGATCGTATTCGAGTCTAGCTGCAATTATCATAGTCACTTGGGGGCTTCCTGTTCAAACATAGGTCGTATTCGAACCAAAGAGAACATAGCTGTCGTAACCCTCTTGATCGGCTCAAGGCCAAACTCACTTGAGGGCTTCTTGATCGTATCTGAATCATAGCTTAACCCCTTTTGGGTCCGACTTGGATCGTATTCGAATCAGGGTCGTTAAAAACCTCTCAAGGTCATTTGGGGACTTCCTGTTCAAACATAGGTCGTATTCGAACCAAAGAGAACATAGCTGTCGGTACCCTCTTGATCGGCGCAACGCCACAGCCACTGGGGGCTATATGGTCATATTCGAACCTTAGCTTAACCCCTTTGATCCGGTTTACTGATCGTATTCGAATCAGAAGCCACCAACCTTTAAATATAAGGTTAAATCATACTTGTTAACTGTTATTTTCCTTTGAGTTTCTTGTTGCACATAATTAGCATGATCTTCTTCGCCGGTTTGTCTATTTGACAACATGGCTACCAAGGTATGACGATCATTGAAGGATTCAAAGGTATTGATTTCTCAGAAAGATCAAGTTATCGGCTTCATTACCCGGGTTACTCAAGCCGGTGGTCTAAGGATCAAAGGTACAAGTATGGCTATTATTTATATATAATTGCCTGCCGCATTAAATAAAGAGTTACTTTCAGCCCTTGTCCTTTATTTATATCTTCTTTCTGTTTTCTATTATGATAAACATATTGGATATAAGCCGGGTGTTTTAACCCGTTCGGTTCTAAGCCACCAAGCCAGTCTTTTCTTGTCTCTACAAGGTACAGATTTAAAGTGTTGCAGAAACAATCATCAAATATAATGCATATATTGCCACCACGAAACACGGAGTCACATACAGTGTTTTATGCACGATGGCATAAGCAAGGCATTCAGTGTTTTCACAGCTAACCTATTACACGGCTTTTTATAAGCCAATGAAGATGGTTATTATTCCTCCCTCGCCGGTTCACCGCCCTCTGTTGGCTGGAAGTTGGGTTTTGACCAGTCAAAACCATTCATGGCGATGAATTCTGCTTCATCGTCGATCCGGCCTACCGGGTCAACTTCCGGGGCAAATGTATTTTCTCTTACAGGCGGGATCAAGTCCGTCACCTTGTACGAGGGAGTCTCCATCTTCTTATTTTCAGCATCAAAACCGGCTGATATTTGTCAATATTGGTATCATCTCCAAGGGTAGTTGCCTGAGGCCGGACTCTGCGCACGCAAGCCATGAAGTCATCCTGCTCAAAGGGAGATCCGTCTTCCTTCACAGTGGGATAGCCTCTGGCCACGTCCGCCGGGTCTAGGTCTGGCACCCAAGCTTTGGAGTGGCCCAGGGCAGTCAAAGCCCCGGCTCGCGCACAGGAGTGTTTCACTTCTTGAAATCTGGTAGGCAGGATTGACAGTTTCTTTAGGACGTCGCTGAGCCGGTTGGGTCCTTGAGTGGCATCAGAGATGGCGGCAAGTGCCCGCTGTGCGCCGATATATAGTTGTTCTACCAAAGTATACACTGCCTTCAGTTTAATCAAAGGATCTTGGCTCAGATTTTTGCTTCGTGGGCCTGCACATATTTTATACACAAAGTCAGCTGGCGGCTTATACTCCGGATCAGCAAAAAGCACACAAAATTAAAGTCGGACGGCTTACCAAAGATGGCAGCCACCATTTGAGACACCCGGCCCTTTAAACCGTTCAGCTCTGTTGCAATCTCTTCAAGGGCTATTTCGTCCTTCTCAGCACGTTGGGTCAGAAGCATTTTTTCCTCTTCCCAGGTTTTCTTTTTGGCAGCGAAGCTGGTCTTTAAATTTTCCGTCTCAGAGAGACTTATTTGCAGTTTGGAGTTAGCAGATTTGATTTCTGCCTCCTGACTCGCTAGCCGGGTCTTTGCATCAGTTAATTGCAAGTTCAATTCAGATAAGGCATTCTGCAAAACATTCAGATGAGTCAAGATTTTGCTTTAAGTTCAAAAATCAAGATTCAAGTCTCAAGTACTTTACAAAAAACTACTTGACACTTGGGGGCTAATGTATGCGAAAACAAATTTTTATGATTCTAAAGACATACTTTAAGTCCCAAGTACTTTACAAAGTAACAACATTTGGCACTTGGGGACTAATGTATGCAGTTCAGCAAGTTTCTCAAGGTTAAGATGGAGTATTCAGTCCTTTGAATACGGTACAAAACAATTTAAAGTACCAGCTCATTTATGATCAAAATGAACCGGCCCTTGGGGACTACAGGTGAAGCTCTGTTCTATTTTATTGAACTTAAGAAAGATTTCCAAGGTAAAAGTGCTGGCCTATATTATCAAGTCTACAGATCATTCCGGTTCTCTCATAATCTGAAAACTTGGGGGCTGGTAGAATGTACAGATAAGCCGGAAGAACATACCTCATATTTCAATTGCAACTGTTTGACCATTTCGATCTCAGAGTCTCGACTGGAGTGCACATGGCTGAGATAACCAGATAAAATATCGTTGGCATTTAGATGGTCGTAATTGGCAACGTCAAAGCGCACTTTTTGCCTCTCCAATGCCTCTTGTTTCGTAGTACACCGAGCCAGCACGGTTGGATTCCCCGGCTCAATAAAACGGCTCCCGGTGATCTGAACGTCTTGGGCAGACGGTGATGGCGGGTTGGCTGAGCTTGATGGTCCAGTTGTGGAAGGGTTTACAATGGTCTCATCAAACGACGGGTCAGGAGGATTTGCTTCTGCATCAACAGGAGGGTCTTCTAGAGCGTCGGTTAATGGAGAAGATGGCCTGGCCGGGTCAGATGCAAGCACCGGCGGGTCTTTTGCCAGTTTAGCTGCCTTTGCCTTCTTAGATTTAGCTTGGCCACTAAGAGAAATGTTGCAGGATTGTTAGCATAAAGATACAATTTGAACAAACCGGAAAAAAGAGGATTTTTCATTACCCAGGGGCAGTCTTGAAGGCCGGAAATTGTGTCTGCGATGAGGCGCCAGAAGAGCGAGACACCTCCTGAAAAGATAAAACAAAGTTAAAGTAAGGCAGGGGAAAGGATCCATTAAACAGAGTTAAAGACAGAAAGAACTGAACCTCATTTGGGCGCTTCTGAGGAGTTTATTGAAGAATGACAACCGGCTCATCTTCAGTCCGAGCCTGACGGCGGCTTTCATGTTGCTGCTTTTTCAAATGAAAGCTGGGATCCAAGTGAGCTAAAGGGTTATAAAACCTTACATTACGGATCACTCGTCGAATTTTTTGTCTTGGCAAGGGCTCTGAGTCGCAGGAAATGATAGTTACCTCTGCTTCCACTGCCTGACTGGCCCCAGTGTCATCCTGGTAATGATCAGTGTCAATAAGATTGTTAAAAAATTGGCCAAGGGAATCAAGGGCTACCTCTGAATAAGATGTATCATCAAGCTTCATCAAATCTTCAGCAGTGCTCTTTTTCTTCTTTTTCGACCTCCGGGTCATTTTCTTGGCGTTTATGGCAGCGGCTTTCACTTTCTTGGCAGCCTCGTGGTCATACTTAACTTTCCAGAAGTTAGAGTTGGCCTGCAGACAGGTAAAAACAAGATAAAGAGTCAGGCAAGTATTAAAAATACGGCTGGGAAAATACAAAGGAGAGAAATAACGACATCCTTACTTCTGGCACCGGGTTAAGCTGGCAGAAGGGGTTTAACCCGACGACACTGCAATCTTCGTATTTCCCGTTCACCAGAAGAGTTGACATTGAGACAATATCTTCTTCTATCAATTGAACGGGGCTGTGACGAAGAGAGTCATCCAGGCCTCCACCATACTCATACATCAGCTTTAACCGGCGGCTCAAAGGGATGACCCGCCATGAGATCCAGCAGCGGGTTAGATCAACTCCAGTTAACCCATTCCCCAAAAAAGCATGGATCCTTTTGATGGATGGTATCAACCTCTTGCGTTCAGCGACGGTAAGATTATCAGGAAGCATGAACTTGGAGTCAAGACGATCGGGGCGATAACCCGGCAGTGGCTTCTCATTTGCTGGTGAAGTGTCCTGGCAGTAGAACCAAGTCTGGTTCCAGTCCTTTGGGTGACTTGGTAAGACAATGAGGGGGAAGACGGCACCCTACCGGCACTGAATTGATATGCCTCCAAGCTCTAAGCTAAGGCCGTTGGTCCACTCGTTCTGCCGGTTCAGATAAAAGTATTCTCTAAACAACTCCACGGTCGGCTCTTGTTGAAGATATACTTCACAGAGTACTTGGAAGTTACAGATGTTAGATATGGAATTAGGCCCAATATCTTGAGGATGGAGCTTGAAAAACTAGAGGACCTCTCTCAAGAACTTTGAGCCGGGCGGTGAGAAGCCACGGTTCATATGGTCAGTGAAAACGATCACTTCGCCGTCTCTTGGATTGGGCTGTTCTTCTTCTGAGTCAGGGGCACGGTAAGACATGACGGTTTTCGCTGGCAGAAATCCTATGGTGAAGAACTATTTCAAACGTTCCTCAGTTACAGTTGAGGGAACCCAGTTACAGATGGTTGGTGCTTTGGACGACATGATGGGCAAAGAAGAACTGAAAAAAAGCAACATGCCAGTTCAAGTTTAATGGTGAGATTGATAGTTAAGTGATGAAGATGCAAACAAGTAATGGCGCTTAGTTAAGGGCTAATGACATATAAGGAAAATTAAGACGGCATGATAAGCCGCCATGACTATAGATATTTGAAGAAGGCAATTTCAGCTAAGTATTGAGACAAACAAGTTTCCTAAATTGTTTGGTATTATTCCAGATCAAATGGTTATTCAAAATGAAAAATAATTCTAGACCTAAAAAATTTCAGCGTAGAACAATATGTAAGTTCTAATGCAGCCTTTGAAACAGAGAAAGGGATCTGTGGATCAAGAAAACACACAAGAACACTACCGCACGAGCATATATATATATATATATATATATTTGGATCAAGAAGTGTCCTGCAGTGGAAAAACTACAAGGGACTGCGATGAACTCGGAAGAATATGGAAACCCTAAGTGCGGATCTGAGAAGTGAAAAGAAGAGAACTTACAGTCACAGGTCTTCTGTGGAGGTCGCCGCCGTTCTCTGGATCGGTTCAGGCTGCTGCAGCGGCCAACGTTGACGGAGACGGAGGTGAAGCGCGGCGGCGGCGAAGCTCGATCAGCAGGGGGTGCACGAGAGGAAGAAGACGGAGCAAGAGAGGAGAATGAGAAGGCCGAGGCGTGCCTATTTATAAGGAAAGATGTGAACAGACAGGCGCAAAAATCGAGGAGAGCCGAATAATGGTTATCTAGCTACACAGATGCCTCGATTCTCGGGAAGCATTAAATATAAAAGATCCTTCGGGAGATGACGTCATGAAAGTTCTTTGCGTTTTCAAGAGATGACGTCACGGCGGGTTACGAAAACTTCAACGAAGATAACAAGATGGATTTTTGTATAATTATTGAAGATTGACAAAGAATGAAATTCAAAGGCAACCTGGGGCCTAATGTTGGGGATATTACTATCAGTCATGACCCGCCCAGGAGGGGCCGGGTCAGCCCCAATGGCGGGTTACGCAAGAAGCCCAGTAAACATTCAAGACGATAGTTTATTAAAACCTTATAGAAGGCCCAAGGGCCTGGAGGTGGCTTAAGGCCGATATTGTAAACCACCGTATGTAAGGAAAGACTTGTAAAGAAAGGCATGTAAAGGAAGCCACTGAACCGGACACGATTATGAGCCGGCCAGGACTCTGTAGGCCACCAGGCGTCAACCCATGTATATAAGGGGACGACCCGGTGGCGGCTTAGGGCAAGAAACAACAGGTCGATAACCAAGCCGGCGAGTTGAGCCTCTTGGTGCTCGAAACCCCAGCAATACCAATCCCAACTAGATGTAGGCTTTTACCTTCATCGTAAGGGGCCGAGCTAGTATAAAACCCTCTCGTGTCCTTTGTCCCGATTAACCCCTTTAAGCTTCCTAGTGCGATGGCCCTACGACTAAGTCCTTGCTCTAGGACATCTGTCGTGACAATTCCACGACAGTTTGGATAGCCAACTGCGACAGGGCTCGGATTTTAGCCGGATTTGCTTCAATTCCTCTACTGGAGACGATGAAGCCCAGAAGATTTCCGGCGGGTACGCTGAAAACGCATTTTTCTGGATTGAGCTTAATGTCGTATGTTCGGAGATTGTCGGACGTGAGCCTCAAGTCGTTTATTAAGGAGTCGACATGTCTGGTTTTAATGACCACATCGTATACGTATGCCTCCACTGTCTTGCCGATCTGCTTTTCCAGACATGTTTGAATCATGCGCTGATATGTTGCGCCGGCGTTTTTGAGCCTGAAGGGCATTGTGTTAAAATAGAAGGGGCCGTATGGAGTGATAAATGCCATTGTGGCTTGATCGGACTCCGCCATCTTAATCTGGTGGTAACCGGAGTATGCGTCGAGGAAGCACAATGATTCGTGTCCTGCGGTAGCGTCGATGATTTGATCGATGCGAGGGAGAGGGAAGGGATCCTTTGGGCAAGCCTTATTGAGGTCCTTGAAGTCGACGCATAGGCGCCAGGATTTGTCCTTCTTTGGTACCATCACCAGGTTGGCTAGCCAGTCCGGATGTTTTATTTCTCTAATGAATCCGGCCTCCAGTAACTTGGCTAGCTCCTCTCCCATGGCTTGTCGCTTAGGTTCAGAGAAATGCCGAAGAGTCTGCTTGACCGACTTGAATCCTTTTAGAATGTTAAGGCTATGCTCGGCCAATCTACATGGGATTCCTGGCATGTCTGAAGGATGCCAGGCGAATATGTCCCAATTTTCGCGCAGAAACTCCCGTAGTGCGGCGTCTACAGCGGGGTTTAACTGTGCCCCGATGGATGCTGTTTTTGTGTGATCCGTTGGATGGACTTGGAATTTGACTATTTCATCCGCTGGTTTAAAGGAGGTGGACTTGGATCTTTTGTCTAGTATCACGTCGTCCCTGTCCATTGTGGAGCCCAGCGCGGTTAACTCCTCCGCCACAAGGGCTTCGGATAATGCATCGAGGGCCAGTGCGGCTGTTTTGTTCTCGGCATGGAGTGCTATGTCCGGATCACTAGCTAGAGTGATGATTCCATTGGGTCTGGGCATTTTGAGCTTCATGTACCCATAATGGGGTATGGCTCGGAAAATCATGAATGCCTCCCTCCCTAGAAGGGCGTGGTATCCGCTGCTGAACGAGGCCACTTGGAATGTGATTTCTTCAGACCTATAATTCTCCGGAGTGCCGAATACCACATCTAGTGTGATTTTCCTAGCACAACGTGCCTCCCGACTAGGGATAATTCCTCGGAAGGTCGTGCTGCTTTGCTCTATACGGTTGCTGTCTATTCCCATTTTTTGAAGGGTCTCCTCATAAATGAGGTTTAATCCACTGCCGCCATCCATGAACACTTTAGTGAGCCGAAAGCCGTCCACAATTGGACTGAGGACCAAGGCAGCTAGTGCTCGGATTGTTCGGAATTGAGGTTCGTCACTGGCATTGAAGGTTATAGTCGTGTCGCTCCATGGATTTGTTGCTGCTACATGGCAGACTTCGGTAAGGCTGCGGAGTACTCGCTTACGCCTATTATTTGAGGCGAAGGTCTCGAAGACTGTCAGTACTGTATTGTGATCCCCGGGGAGGTGTTCTGGGGTGTTTTCGATGAGGATATCCTCACCGCTTTTGGCCACCTGCCAGAGTACCCAACATGCTCTAAGGCTATGTGTTGGTAAGCCATCCGCTGTACTATGAATTTTGCAGGGCCCGTTAATCCATCCCTCCAATACGGTTCCACGCCCTGTAGTGGGCTTTTGTTTCTTTATAATTGAGTCGGGCGACTTATGAGAGTGCACCCTTTTAGTTCGGACTGGGGGTTTTGACAGGGCCAGATTATCCCAGAATTGTGTTTGGGTTTTCCAGGCGCTTTCCATCGCACAGTATTTCCGTACTATGGCCGCCAAGTCGGTGAAGTGTGTAATATCACGGTGACTTATGGCGTTGAGCATCCCCTTGTCCGTGCAATTGTTACAAAAGAATGAAATTGTGTCTTCCTCACGATAGTCCTTGACCTTGTTCATTGCAAGGAGGAATCTGGCCCAATAGTGATGTACTTTTTCTTGGGGTGCTTGCCTAATGTGGGAAAGATCGTTTGTATCTGGGTGGGTGGGTGGATTTAAGTCCATACCTTGACCCAATCTGAGATCCCAGGGCGGGGGAGTTTCTGATCTTGGAAGTTCGGACTCCGGGATGTTGCTCCACGGGTTCTGTATGCGACCTGATTCCAGGTTCAGGGTTAGGGAGATGTCCTCCCGTGAGCGAGTATCCGGCTTGGAGAGCTCGGAAATCCGAACATAGTTCGTCCTCAGGATAGAGGTAGAAACGCCGCATTGTTCCTCCACCACCGCTATTTGATGGGTGACCGGTGGAGAGTTAATCTCCCTTTGGTCGGGTTTAAGTCCGATCCGATCGTAGTCCGTAGCGACACCCAGAGCGGCGATGCGATCCAAGAGCTCGTTCAAAGAGGAGAGCTCCATTGGATCCGTCTGCTCGATGAATTTTGAGCCGATGTGGAGGCTGTTTCCGATGACCCGAGAAGTCATCGTTGGCACAGCGGCCGAGCGGGCGGTCATGACGAAGCCGCCTAGTCGGAGAGTTTGGCCTACAGCCAGGGCTCCCCCAGAAGTGATGTTGTCCTTGACAACGAGACGAGACATCCCCACTTATGATGATGGCACAGTGGAACTCTCAGTGAAAGCACCAATGTCGGTGTCAAAACCGGCGGATCTCGGGTAGGGGGTCCCGAACTGTGCGTCTAAGGCGGATGGTAACAGGAGGCGGGGGACACGATGTTTACCCATGTTCGGGCCCTCTTGATGGAGGTAATACCCTACGTCCTGCTTGATTGTTCTTGAAGATATGAGTATTAAAGAGTTGATCTACCACGAGATGGTAGAGGCTAAACCCTAGAAGCTAGCCTATGGTATGATTGTGTGTTGTCCTACAGACTAAACCCTCTGGTTTATATAGACACTGGAGGGGGCTAGGGTTACACAAGGTCGGTTACAAGGGAGGAGATATACATATCTGTATTGCCTAGCTTGCCTTCCACGCCAAGTAGAGTACCATTCGGACATGGGACGAAGTCTTCAATCTTGTATCTTCATAGTCCAACAGTCCGGCCAAAGGATATAGACCGGCTGTCTGGAGACCCCCTAATCCCGGCTTGCCTATTTAGGTAAGCCAAGAAGGGTTCTGTCCACGAGGCGATGACGACCATAATCAAGTGGGCCGAAGGTGTTATTTCGGTGGCGGAGTCTCCGATTACGTCATAGTGTTTGGGATCTGGTGTTGTGGCCGGATCCGGACTGTTGTTGCCGGTCTCCCCTTCCCACACCACAGATGGCTTAAACAGCCTTTCCAAGAAGATATTGGGTGGGACAGGGTCGCGCTTAGCATCGATGCGGGCGAGGATATCCGCCGCTTGATTGTTTTCTCGGACCACATGGTGGAATTCGAGCCCCTCGAACCGAGCTGACATTTTGAGGACGACATTGTGGTAAGCCGCCATTTTTGGGTCCTTGGCGTATCCATTTATTTGAGATATTGCGAGGTTTGAATCCCCACGCACCTCTAGGCGTTGAATGCCCTTGGAGACTGCCATCCGAAGACCATGCAACAGGGCCTCATATTCTGCTGCATTGTTGGAGTCTATGTATAATATTTGGAGTATGTATTGGACTGTATCTCCGGTGGGGGATGTCAGGACGATGCCTGCCCCCAGACCAGCCAACATCTTAGAGCCGTCAAAGTGCATGATCCAATTGGAGTACGCGCCATACTCTTTAGGGAGTTCGGCTTCTGTCCATTCGGTGACGAAATCAGCCAGTACTTGCGACTTAATGGCTCGCCATGGTCTGCATGTTATGTCGAACGGGAGGAGCTCAATAGCCCATTTAGCAATCTGGCCCGTGGCGTCACGGTTATTTATTATGTCGTTGAGTGGTACTTCAAAGGCCACCGTAATTGAACATTCTTGAAAGTAGTGTCGTAGTTTCCGGGATGCCATGAAGACCGCGTATGCTATCTTTTGATAATGTGGGTACCGTGATTTGCATGGAGTGAGGACATTGGATACATAGTATACTGGCTTTTGAAGCGGGAACTTATATCCGTCCGTCTCTCGTTCGACGATGAGCACTGCGCTTACAACCTGGTGGGTTGCCGCTATATATAACAGCATTGGTTCGCCGATATTTGGCGCGGCCAAGATTGGGTTGCTGGCCAGGAGGGCTTTTATTTCTTCCAATCCGGCCATGGCCGCATCCGTCCACTCGAAGTGTTCGGTGCGTCGAAGAAGGCGATAAAGAGGTAATGCCTTTTCTCCTAATCGGGAGATGAAGCGGCTTAAGGCAGCCACACATCCGATTAATTTCTGGATTTGCTTGAGGTCTATTGGGATAGCCAACTGTGACAGAGCTCGGATTTTAGCCGGATTTGCTTCAATTCCTCTATTTGAAATGATGAAGCCCAAGAGCTTTCCGGCGGGCACGCCGAAAACGCATTTTTCCGGATTGAGCTTGATGTCATATGTTTGGAGATTGTCGAACGTAAGCCTCAAGTTGTCTATTAAAGATTCGACGTGTCTGGTTTTAATGACCACATCGTCTATGTATGCCTCCACTGTTTTGCCGATTTGTGCTTCCAGGCATGTCTGAATCATGCGTTGATAGGTTGCATCGGCGTTTTTGAGCCCGAAAGGCATGGTGTTAAAACAGAAGGGGCCGTATGGAGTGATGAATGCCGTTGCAGCTTGATCGGACTCCGCCATCTTGATTTGATGGTATCCGGAGTATGCGTTGAGGAAACACAATGAGTCGTGTCCTGCGGTAGTTATGATAATTTGATCGATGCGGGGGAGGGGGAAGGGATCCTTGGGGCAAGCCTTGTTAAGGTCCTTGAAATCGACACATAGGCGCCAGGATTTGTCCTTCTTTGGTACCATCACCAGGTTTGCTAGCCAGTCTAGATGTTTTATTTCTCTAATGAATCCGGCCTCGAGTAACTTGGCTAGCTCTTCTCCCATGGCTTGTTGCTTAGGCTCTAAGAAACGCCAAAGAGTCTGCTTGACCGTCTTGAATCCCTTTAGAATGTTTAGGCTATGCTCGGCCAGCCTGCGTGGGATTCCTGGCATGTCTGAAGGATGCCAGGCGAAGATGTCCCAATTCTCGCGCAAGAACTCCCGAAGTGCGGCGTGTGTTGTGGGGTTTAGCTGTGCCCCGATGGATGCTGTTTTTGTAGGGTCCGTTGGGTGGACCTGGAATTTTCTATTTCGTCCGCTGGTTTAAAAGAGGTGGACTTGGGTCTTTTGTCGAGTATCACGTCGTCCCTGTCCACTGTGGAGCGCAGCGCAGTTAGTTCTTCGGTCGTGAGGGCTTCGGAAAACGCCTCGAGGGCCAGTGCGGCGGTTTTATTTTTGACGCGGAGTGCTATGTCCGGATCACTAGCTAGAGTGATGATTCCATTGGGCCCATGCATCTTGAGCTTCATGTACCCGTAATGGGGTATATCTTGGAAGATCGTGAATGCCTCCCGCCCTAAAAGGGCGTGGTATCTGCTACTAAACGGGGCAACATGGAATGTGATTTCTTCGGACCTATAATTCTCTGGCGTGCCGAATACCACATCTAGTGTGATTTTTCCCGCACATCGTGCCTCCCGACTAGGGATGATTCCTCTGAAGGTCGTGCAGCTTTGCTCAATGCAGCTCTTGTCTATTTCCATTTTGCTAAGAGTCTCCTCATAGATGAGGTTTAATCCGCTGCCACCGTCCATGAGCACTTTAGTAAGCCAGAAGCCGTCCACAATTAGACTAAGGACCAAAGCAGCTGGTGCTCGGGCTGTTTGGAATTGAGGTTCGTCACTGGCACTGAAGGTTATAGCCGTATCATTCCATGGATTTATTGTTGCAACGTGGCAGACTTCGGCGAGGCTGCGGAGTGCTCGCTTGCGCCTATTATTTGTGGCGAAAGTCTCAAAGACTATCAGTACTATATTGTTATTTTCCACGGGATGGTGCCCTGTGGTATTGTTGATGAGGAGATCCTCGCCGCTCTTGGCCACCTGCCGGAGTATCCAACATGCTCTAAGGCTATGTGTTGGCATGGTATCCGGTGTACTATGAATTTTGCATGGCCCATTGAGCCATCCCTCCAATATGGTTCCACGCCGCGTAGTGGGCTTTGGTTTCTTTGTAATTGGATCGGGTGACTTATGAGAGTACACCCTTTTAGTTCGGACGGAGGGTTTAGTGAGAGCCGGAGGATCCCAGAATTTTGTTTGGGTTTTCCAGGTGCTTTCTATCGCACAGTACTTCTGTACTATGGCCGCCAAGTCAGCGAAGTGTGCTATGTCACGGCAACTTATGGTGTTGGGGATATGACTACTGGAGGTAAACCGGCTAGGAGTGGTCGGGTTAACTCCATGAATATAGAAGCCCGTGAAGACATGAGGATGGTGGCACTTTACGAAGGCCCAAGGCCCAAAGGCGAGTTAAGGCCTGTAGATGTAAATCGACTCTTTCATGTAACTTGTGTTGTAAGTTAGAAGGAATAGAGACCGAACCGAACACGTTTATGATCCGGCCTCGGGACTCTGTAAACCGGCGGGCGTTAACCTATGTATATAAAGGGACGACCCGGCAGCGGTTTAGGGACGATAGACAACAACTCGAGAACCAGGCAAAGCGGATTCGCTCCCTGGTCATCGAAACCCTAGCAATACCAATCACAACTAGATGTAGGCTTTTACCTTCATCGAAGGGGCCGAACTAGTATAAAATCCCTCGTGTCCCTTGTCCGGTTAACCCCTTTAAGCTAACCCGTAGCGATGGATCCACGACTAAGTCCTTTCACGAGGACATCTGTCGTGACAAACCCACGATAGTTGGCGCCCACCGTGGGGCTATTGCACGATGGTTTCGAGTTCTTGAAGGGCAGCTTCGAAGGACTCAAGGGATACGCTGTGTGCGGATGACAAAGAGTCGTCATGGCAAGCTCTACATCGACGACACAGGATGGGGTCCCAAGGCCGGCTCAATCGAATACGGCTATCAGGTACGCTTTGGTGGGTTTCACGTCTTCATCGGCAAGATCGGCGAACCGGGCCCTGAGCTGGACACCTGCACCGACATCATCGAGACAGCTCAGCATGCAAGCCCTGCCTCGGTTCAGCCAGCAGTAAGGCATGTTTTCTTAGGTGTCATCCATGGAGAAGAACATGAGGATAGACCGGCATCTGATGGAGAAACCATTGTCTATTCTGATGAAAAGTCTTCAACCGGAGAGACCGAGTCGATGTATCAGTTGCAGGACGGCAGGTTTAGCGGAGGTTCCGATGGCAACAGTATTCCGGACCCCCTCTGTCAGTGTCAAAACCGGCGGATCTCGGGTAGGGGGTCCTGAACTGTGCGTCCAAGGCAGATGGTAACAGGAGATAAGGGACAGAATGTTTACCCAGGTTCGGGCCCTCTTGATGGAGGAAATACCCTACGTCCTGCTTGATTGTTCTTGATGATATGAGTATTACAAGAGTTGATCTACCACAAGAACATAGAGGCTAAACCCTAGAAGCTAGCCTATGGTATGATTGTATGTTGTCCTACGGACTAAACCCTTTGGTTTATATAGACACCGGAGGGGGCTAGGGTTACACAGAGTCGGTTACAAGGGAGGAGATCTACATATCCGTATTGCCTAGCTTGCCTTCCACGCCAAGGAGAGTCCCATCCGGACACTGGACGAAGTCTTCAATCTTGTATCTTCATAGTCCAACAGTCCGACCAAAGGATATAGTCCGGCTGTCCGGAGACCCCCCAATCCAGGACTCCATCAGTAGCCCCTGAACCAGGCTTCACTGACGATGAGTCCGGCGCGCAGTATTGTCTTCTGCATTGCAAGGCGGGTTCCTCCTCCGAATACTACATGGAAGATTTTGAACACAAGGATAGTGTCCGGCTCTGCAAAACAAGTTCCACATACCACCGTAGAGAGAATAATATTTCCACAAATCTAATCTACTGACACGTTTTGACAGCACGACATCACGCCATGGCCCGGTCATTATTCGAACCGTTTTTCTCAACCAGCACCGCACATATCGCGAGGCGGTTTTCTTGACACGGAGATCGTGTTCCCCTTATTACGGGATTCTCATCAATACGAATGTGGGTAACCCAACCATGCCCGTTGGTATGACTTCTCGATTTTAGGCGAGTCCAAAACGGCCACGAGGAGGACACTTGACATTCACCCTCTTTATAAAGAGGCCAAGACCTGTCCCTTTTTCCTCTCGCGCTCAATCGAATCCTCCCCCTGCCTCGAGTTCCAACACCCCAGGCTCAGGTCAGGCACTTCGGACCTTCAACCATGTCCAGATCCAATCTCCAAGGTCAGTGGATGCCTTCCTCTGTCACAGAGGAGGACATCAAGAAGCTGAGAGAGGCCAGATATCTGACCGCCGAAATTTCGCATAGGCTGCCCGCCCGAGGGCAGGTCATCCCCACTCCCGAACCCAACGAGAGTGTTGTGTTCGTCTCTCACTTCCTCCGAGGACTAGGCCTCGCTCTGGATCCCTTTGTTAGGGGACTCATGTTCTATTATGGGCTGGATTTCCATGATTTGGCCCCGGATTCCCTCCTTCACATCTCGTCGTTCATCGTCGTATGTGAGGCCTTCCTCCGCATTACCCCTCACTTCGGCCTGTGGCTCAAGACCTTCAATGTGAAGCCGAAGATGATCGAGGGGCGGCACGCAGAGTGCGGAGGTGCCGTAATAAGCAAAAGCGCTGATGCTCCATGGCCAGAAGGTTCATTCCCCGAGGAGTCCAGTTTGTGGCAGCGGGAGTGGTTTTACATCACAGCTCCCCAGAGTGCCAAGTGGGTAGATGATACGTCTCCAACTTATCTATAATTTTTTATTGCTCCATGTTATATTATCTACTGTTTTGAATGTTTATGGGCTTTATTATACACTTTTATATCATTTTTAGGACTAACCTATTAACCCAGAGCCCAGTACCAGTTTATGCTTTTACCCTGTTTTAGGGTTTCAAAGAAAAGGAAAATCAAATGGAGTCCAATTGACCTGAAACTTCACGGAACTCATTTTTGGAAGGAAAGAAGCCCAGAAGACTTGGAGTGCACGTCGGGGCATCTGCGAGGAGGTCACGAGGCAGGGGGCGCGCCCACCCCCTGGGCGCGCCCTCCACCCTCGTGAGCCCCTCGTGGCCCCCCTGACGTACTTCTTCTGCCTATATATATCCATATACCCTAAAAACATCCGTGAATACAATAGATTGGGAGTTCCGCCGCTAGAAGCCAACGTAGCCACCGAAAACCAATCTAGACCCGTTCCGGCACCCTGCCGGAGGGGGGAATCCTTCTCCGGTGGCCATCTTCATCATCCCGGTGCTCTCCATGACGAGGAGGGAGTAGTTCTCCCTCGGGCTGAGGGTATGTACCAGTAGCTATGTGTTTGATCTCTCTCTCTCTCTCTCTCCCGTGTTCTTGAGATGATACGATCTTGATGTATCGCGAGCTTTGCTATTATATTTGGATCCTATGATGTTTCTTCCCCCTCTACTCTCTTGTAATGGATTGAGTTTTCCCCTTTGAAGTAATCTTATCGATTGAGTCTTTAAAGATTTGAGAACACTTGATGTATGTCTTGCCGTGCGTATCTGTGGTGACAATGGGATACCACGTGATTCACTTGATGTACGTTTTGGTGACCAACTTGCGGGTTCCACCCATGAACCTATGCATAGGGGTTGGCACACGTTTTCGTCGTGATTCTCCAGTAGAAACTTTGGGGCACTCTTTGAGGTCCTTTGTGTTGGTTGAATAGATGAATCTGAGATTGTGTGACGCATATCATATAATCATACCCACGGATACTTGAGGTCACATTGGAGTATCTAGGTGACATTAGGGTTTTGGTTGATTTGTGTCTTAATGTGTTATTCTAGTACGAACTCTAGGGCTGCTTGTGACACTTATAGGAATAGCCCAATGGATTGATTGGAAAGAATAACTTTGAGGTGGTTTCGTACCCTACCATAATCTCTTCGTTCATTCTCCGCTATTAGTGACTTTGGAGTGACTCTTTGTTGCATGTTGAGGGATAGTTATGTGATCCAATTATGTTATCATTGTTGAGGGAACTTACACTAGCGAAAGTATGAACCCTAGGCCTTGTTTCAACGCATTGCAATACCATTTACGCTCACTTTTATCATTCGTTACCTTGCTGTTTTTATATTTTCAGATTACAAATACCTTTATCTACTATGCATATTGCACTTGTATCACCATCTCTTCGCCGAACTAGTGCACCTATACAATTTACCATTGTATTGGGTGTGTTGGGGACACAAGAGACTCTTTGTTATTCGGTTGCAGGGTTGCTTGAGAGAGACCTTCTTCATCCTACTCCTCCTACGGATTGATAAACCTTAGGTCATCCACTTGAGGGAAAGTTGCTATTGTCCTACAAACCTCTGCACTTGGAGGCCCAACAACGTCTACAAGAAGAAGGTTGTGTAGTAGACATCAAGCTCTTTTCTGGCACCGTTGCCGGGGAGGTGAGTGCTTGAAGGTATATCTTTAGATCTTGCAATCGAGTCTTTTAGTTTCTTGTTTTATCACTAGTTTAGTTTATAAAAGAAAATTACAAAAAAATGGAATTAAGTTTGTCTCATACGCTTCATCTTTTTAATATATTTTGTGAGTATGATGGAAAGGAAATTGTGCTCAAGTACTAGAAGAAGAATGCATTAGAATGTTTGGAACTAAATATTTGAATGATGAGCATGATTGCAATGTTGTTAGTACGAATTCTTTGAATATCCATGACACTAATGATGGTTGCACTAGTTATGATGAAAATGTCTCCTATAAACATGTCAATTTTTGTGGAGTGCATTGGGTTTGTAAGTACACACCAAATAGAGAAGATAGATATTGCAAGAGGCATAAGTACTTAGAAACTGAATTGTTGCAAGAAAGTCTTGATGATTGTGCTGAAAAATTCAATATTTTTCGCGCCCCTTGTGAACTTTGCAATGAACATGGTCATTTAAATCTCCAAGCAAATTGTTTCATGACAGAATCGTATCCAAAAATTGTGATAATTTGATTACCCTTGAGCATCATAAAGAGATTAGTCTTCTTTTGGGGTATGAGGAAATGAAACGTATAACTGAGGGTATTCCAAAGTTTAATCTTGATAGATTTCTTGATTTTGATCTAGAGAAAATTTATATGTATTGTGCGGTGAATTGTATTGAAAATCCTTATATTACCAATTACATAAAGAAAAGGACGAAAATAGAAGATGAAGAGAATACTAATGAAAGGGAAGAGACTTCCCAATACCCTCCTATTATTTCTTATGATGAATCAAGTAACGAGGAGGAGCCTCCTATTCAACCAATCTCATTAATAAGGAGCTCCAAAATGAGGATTGAACCCACACATGATGTGGTGAAGAAGAAGAAAAGAAAAAGGTAGAGAGGTAAAAAGATATCTCTCTCAAATAATGCTGCTCCTATTACTATTGTGCCTCATGAAAATATAATTGTGGAAGATAATGATACTTCTTATGATCTTGAAAATCTTTTTGGCACTTGCTTGGAAGAATATGATAATTGCTATACTATTGGTGCTATCCATACTACTAATTATGAGAGTGATTATGCTTATGATATGAAAAGGCCCAAGCTTGGGGATGCTACGTTTGATGAAGATGATGTTTTTGAGAATATATTTTCTGCAATTAATGTTTGTCCCAAGCTTGGGGAAGCTATGATTAATGAAGATGATATTTTTAGTCTCCCAAGTTTTCATATGCAAGTTTATAATGATGATAGCATGCCTCCTACTTATGATGATTATTGTGATGATACTTATGCTATAAAAAGTAGTGATTATATTTATAAAACTTGTCATGATTATGATTACCCCTTCTCTAAACATTACTCTTTTAATGTGGAAACAATTTATAGTATTCGAGTCTCTTATGATACCCCCACTATTCCGATTGAGAAGAATTTTGCTTATGTGGAGAGTAGTAAATTTTCTATGCTTGTAGATCATGAAAAGAATGCTTTAGGTGCTCGTTATATTTTTGAATTCATTCGTGATGCTACTGAAAATTATTATGAGGGAGGAATATATGCTTGTAGGAATTGCAATAATATCAAGTTTCCTCTCTATGTGCTTAAAGTTTTGAAGTTATGCTTGTTTTGCCCTACTATGCTAGTTGATTATTGTTCCCACAAGTTGTATGCTCACAAAATCCCTATGCATATGAAGTATGTTAGACTTAAATGTGCTAGTCATATTCTTCTTGATGCTCACTTTATGTTTCAATTCTTATCTTTTATGTGAGCATCATTGAAATCATCATGCCTAGCTAGGGGCGTTAAACGATAGCGCTTGTTGGGAGGCAACCCAACTTTATTTTTGTTCCTTGCTTTTTGTTCCTGTTTAGTAATAAATAATTCATCTATCCTCTGTTTAGATGTGTTTTTATGCTTTTATTTAGTGTTTGTGCCAAGTAGAACCTTTGGAAACACTTGGGGAAAGTCTTGTTGACCATGCTGTTAAAAACAGAAACTTTAGCGCTCACGAGAACTTCTGCCATTTTTATTTGGAGAGTGATATTTAGTTAATTCTTTTTGAAGATGATGAATAGATAAATTCCTCAGGTCCAGAAATTTATTTGAGAATTTTATGAGTTCCAGAAGTATACATTTGATCCATATTACTACAGACTGTTCTGTTTTTGACAGATTCTGTTTTCATTGTGTTGTTTGCTTATTTTGATGAATCTATGGCTAGTAAAATAGTTTATAAACCATAGAAAATTTGGAATAAAGTAGGTTTAACACAAATATAAATAAAGAATGAGTTCATTACAGTACCTTTAAGTGGTGTTTTGTTTTCTTTCGCTAACGGAGCATACGAGTTTTCTGTTAAGTTTTGTGTTGTGAAGTTTTCAAGTTTTGGGTAAAGATTCGATGGACTATGGAATAAGGAGTGGCAAGATCCTAAGCTTGGGGATTCCCGAGGCACCCCAAGGTAATATTCAAGGATAGCAAAGAGCCTAAGCTTGGGGATGCCCCGGAAGGCATCCCCTCTTTCGTCTTCGTTCATCGGTAACTTTACTTGGAGCTATATTTTTATTCACCACATGATATGTGTTTTGCTTGGAGCGTCAATTTATTTTGTTAAGATTTTCTTTCTGTTATTTAGAAAAATGTTTTGCATCTTTTATTTCAATAAAAGTGGCAATGATAGCCTTTACTATGCCTATGTTAGAAGTCCACATGTTGCTGTTTGAAAACAGAAAGTTTACCGCTGTTGCAATAATTCCCTAGAAAAGTTAGAATGTGATAAAATGTTTAAACCTTTTGCATATTAAGCTCTGATAAATTTACTACAGTGGGAATTTTCTTTCATAATTTTTGGAGCTAGGGAAGTATGGATGTTGCAGCATTCTTTACAGACTGTCCTGTTTAGGCAGATTGCTGTTATGTTTGCATTGTTTGCATATGTTTGCTTCTTTAATGATTCTATTTGAGGATAGGACTATTAAATATGCAGAGGCATTTAGTATGAAATGTTGAATAATAATTTTAGTGATTTTCTACAGTAGAGTATGATAAGGTTTTGGCAATGGTTTATACTAACTTATCTCACGAGTCCTTGTTGAGTTTTGTGTGGATGAAGCTTTTGAGATTTAGGGAGACCTTGATATGAGAGGAATTAAGGAGACACAAAAGATCAAGCTTGGGGATTCCCAAGGCACCCCAATATAATATTTCAAGAAGTCTCAAGAATCTAAGCATGGGGATGCCCCGGTTGGCATCCCACCTTTCTTCTTCATCAATTATCGGTTAGTATCGGTCGATCCTAAGTTTTTGCTTCTTCACATAATGTTTGCTATTCTTAGATATCACTTTATTTTGCTTTGCTTGCTGTTTGAATAAAATACCAAGATCTGAAATTATTAAATGTTAGAGAGTCTTCACATAGTTGCATAATTATTCGACTACTCACTGATCTTCACTTATATCTTTCAGAGTAGTTTGTCGTTTGCTCTAGTGCTTCACTTAGATCTTTTAGAGCATGGTGGTAGTTTTATTTTGAAGATATAGATGAACTCTCATGCTTCACTTAGATTATTTTGAGAGTCTTAAATATCATGGTAATTTGCTTAAAATCCTAATATGCTAGGTATACAAGATTAGTAAAAAGTTTCATATAGAGTATTGAATACTAAGAGAAGTTTGATGCTTGATGATTGTTTTGAGATATGGAGGTAATAATATCAAAGTCGTGCTAGTTGAGTAGTTGTCAAATTGAGAAATACTTCTGTTGAAGTTTGCAAGTCCCGTAGCATGCACGTATGGTAAACATTATGTAACAAATTTGAAACATGAGGTGTTGTTTGATTGTCCTCCTTATGAGTGGCGGTCGGGGACGAGCGATGGTCTTTTCGTACCAATCTATCCCCCTAGGAGCATGCGCGTAGTGCCGTGGTTTTTGATGACTTGTAGATTTTTGCAATAAGTATGTGAGTTCTTTATGACTAATGTTGAGTCCATGTATTATACACACTCTCACCCTTCCATCATTGCTAGCCTCTTCGGTACCGTGCATTGCCCTTTCTCACATTGAGAGTTGGTGCAAACTTCGTCGGTGCATCCAAACCCCGTGATATGATATGCTCTTTCACACATAAACCTCCTTATATCTTCCTCAAAACATCCACCATACCTACCTATTATGTCATTTCCATAGTCATTCCGAGATATATTGCCATGAAACTTTCCATCGTTCCGTTTATTATGACGCGCATGATCATTGTCATATTGCTTTGCATGATCATGTAGTTCACATCGTATTTGTGGTAAAGCCACCATTCATAATTATTTCATACATGTCACTCATGAATCATTGCACATCCCGGTACACCGCCGGAGGCATTCATATAGAGTCATACTTTGTTCTAGTATCGAGTTGTAATCATTGAGTTGTAAATAAATAGAAGTGTGATGATCATCATTAGAGCATTGTCCCAAGTGAGGAATAAAAAAAAGAGAAAGGCCATAAAAAAGAGAAGGCCCAAAAAAAGAGAAAGGCCATAAAAAAAGAGAAGGCCCAAAAAATGAGAGAAAAAGAGAGAAGGGACAATGTTACTATCCTTTTACCACACTTGTGCTTCAAAGTAGCACCATGATCTTCATAGTAGAGAGTCTCTCATGTTATCACTTTCGTATACTAGTGGGAATTTATCATTATAGAACTTGGCTTGTATATTCCAACAATGGGCCTCCTCAAGTGCCCTAGGTCTTCATGAGCAAGCAAGTTGGATGCACACCCACTAGTTTATTTTGTTGAGCTTTCATACATTTATAGCTTTAGTGCATCCGTTGCATATCAATCCCTACTCCTTGCCTTAACATCAATCGGTGGGCATCTCCATAGCTCATTGATTAGCCTCGTTGATGTGAGACTTTCTCCTTTTTGTCTTCTCCACATAACCCCCTCATTATATTCTATTCCACCCATAGTGCTATATCCATGGCTCGCGCTCATGTATTGAGTGAAGGTTTATGAGTTTGAGATTACTAAAGTATGAAACAATTGCTTGGCTTGTCATCGGGGTTGTGCATGATGAGAGCATTCTTGTGTGACAAAAATGGAGCATGACTAAACTATATGATTTTGTAGGGATGAACTTTCTTTGGCCATGATATTTTGAGAAGACATGATTGCTTACTTAGTATGCTTGAAGTATTATCATTTTTATGTCAATATGAACTTTTATCTTGAATCTTTCAGATCTGAATATTCATGCCACAATTAAGAAGAATTACATTGAAATTATGCCAACTAGCATTCCGCATCAAAAATTCTTTCTTTTATCATTTACCTACTCGAGGATGAGCAGGAATTAAGCTTGGGGATGCTGATACGTCTCCAACGTATCTATAATTTTTGATTGCTCCATGCTATATTATCTACTGTTTTGAATGTTTATGGGCTTTATTATACACTTTGATATCATTTTTGGGACTAACCTATTAACCCAGAGCCCAGTGCCAGTTTCTGTTTTTACCCTGTTTTAGGGTTTCGAAGAAAAGGAAAATCAAATGGAGTCCAATTGACCTGAAACTTCACGGAACTCATTTTTGGAAGGAAAGAAGCCCAGAAGACTTGGAGTGCACGTCGGGGGATCTGCGAGGAGGTCACGAGGCAGGGGGGCGCGCCCACCCCCTGGGCACGCCCTCCACACTCGTGAGCCCCTCGTGGCCCCCCTGACGTACTTCTTCCGCCTATATATCTCCATATACCCTAAAAACATCCGTGAATGCAATAGATCGGGAGTTCTGCCGCCAGAAGCTTCCATAGCCACCGAAAGCCAATCTAGACCCGTTCCGGCACCCTGCCGGAGGGGGGAATCCTTCTCCGGTGGCCATCTTCATCATCCCGGTGCTCTCCGTGACGAGGAGGGAGTAGTTCTCCCTCGGGCTGAGAGTATGTACCAGTAGCTATGTGTTTGATCTCTCTCTCTCTCTCGTGTTCTTGAGATGATACGATCTTGATGTATCGCGAGCTTTGCTATTATATTTGGATCCTATGATGTTTCTTCCCCCCTCTACTCTCTTGTAATGGATTGAGTTTTCCCCTTTGAAGTAATATTATCGATTGAGTCTTTAAAGATTTGAGAACACTTGATGTATGTCTTGCCGTGCGTATCTGTGGTGACAATGGGATACCACATGATTCACTTGATGTACGTTTTGGTGACCAACTTGCGGGTTCCGCCCATGAACCTATGCATAGGGGTTGGCACACGTTTTCATCGTGATTCTCCGGTAGAAACTTTGGGGCACTCTTTGAGGTCATTTGTGTTGGTTGAACAGATGAATCTGAGATTGTGTGACGCATATCGTATAATCATACCCACGGATACTTGAGGTGACATCGGAGTATCTAGGTGACATTAGGGTTTTGGTTGATTTGTGTCTTAAGGTGTTATTCTAGTACGAACTCTAGGGCTGTTTGTGACACTTATAGGAATAGCCCAACGGTTTGATTGGAAAGAATAACTTTGAGGTGGTTTCGTACCCTACCATAATCTCTTCGTTCGTTCTCCGCTATTAGTGACTTTGGAGTGACTCTTTGTTGCATGTTGAGGGATAGTTATGTGATCCAATTATGTTATCATTGTTGAGGGAACTTACGCTAGCGAAAGTATGAACCCTAGGCCTTGATTCAACGCATTGCAATACCGTTTACGCTCACTTTTATCATCCGTTGCCTTGCTGTTTTTATATTTTCAGATTACAAATACCTTTATCTACTATCCATATTGCACTTGTATCACCATCTCTTCACCGAACTAGTGCACCTATACAATTTACCATTGTATTGGGTGTGTTGGGGACACAAGAGACTCTTTGTTATTTGGTTGCAGGGTTGCTTGAGAGAGACCATCTTCATCCTACGCCTCCTACGGATTGATAAACCTTAGGTCATCCACTTGAGGGCAATTTGCTACTGTCCTACAAACCTCTTCACTTGGAGGCCCAACAACGTCTACAAGAAGAAGGTTGTGTAGTAGACATCAGTAGCCGCCCCTGCCTTTTGCTCGGGCCCCCCACCACAACTGACGTCACAGATCAGCGAGGGGCTAAACTAGGGTCCAGTAAAGGATGTGCCGATATTGCAGAGTCACATCCGAGATCTCATTGAGAGATTCCCGCCTGGCAAACATAGACCTCTTCGTTTGTGGGAGTTCAACCCGGAGGGACCGCGAATCATTCAGCACTTCCTCGGCATGACGCTCGAGGAGATGTACAAGTTGTTCTTCGGACCACAAATAAATTGTCCGGACACCACCGAGGATGCGGGTCTGAGCTGTAATCGCCCGGATACCCAAGTAAGTAATCCCATGTCCAAACACATTGTTTCTTTTATTCATCATAACATCATCCTAAAAAGTCGCTCTTTGACTAGGACTGGATAACAAAGGCGAAGATGATTAGGTGTCCGGCCCCCCTTCCCGAGGGCTTGGCCAATCGAGTACTAGACAGAATGTTGGAGCCGGCGCCTTATCAGGTGCCCTCAAAGGAAGATGAAGGGGGAAATAAAGCGGCCGGAAGCGAGCCTCACTCACTACTTGTCCCAATTGGGGGAACGAGCGCCTCCGCGAAGGAGGACAACCAGGGAGAAGAATCTGACATTCCCTCTCCCCGAGGAAGGAAGAGGACCACCTCTGAAGATCCGGAAACAAAGGTTTCCAAATGAGGGAAGAAATCTTCGCCAGAGGGTCCTACCCCGGGGGGTACCCTTGCCGCACAGTGTCCGCAAGGGAATCAGCCCTCTACCGAGCTTTTAGTAATAAAAAAGTACTTAGTAGTGAAAATATCCTACCTTACTTTTGAAGACAATAACCGAAGCTTATATCTTGTAGTTCGGATCGTAGCCCTTCTCGACAGAGTTCGTCTTCCGGGAATCTTCTTTCGGAGATGATGGAGAGCGAAACACCTCCCCCTGCCACCCCGCCTCATGAGGCGGGCAACCCTGAAGTGTCGTCGCGGAGGGTTTCTCCTGATCCGCTAAGGCCAGGGGGTAATCCCTTGGCCACCCGGCGTCCTCAGTATTCGGCTCCTAAAGAGAGCAACAAAAAGAGTCCGGAACCGTATAGTGTGCGGTCGGACGCACTGAAGGATCTTCTGGAGCAAGCGGCCATCTCAGAAGCGCATTGTACGCTAATGAGTATGGTAGTTGAAAGGATTTCATCCGCTGAAAGTGGATTGCATGAAGCTTTTATGAGTCTGCTGAAAGGCTTTGAGGTACGTGACATAGTGTATGTTTTTGACAGTACCGCACACGTTAGGTGTGCCCTATGTAGATAGTAGCCCCTGAGACTCTGGTTGTCGTCGAAAACGGCGGCAAACAGAGGATCATAGTCCCAGGTAATAACCAGACCGCCTTTATGTGCAGGTGGCTGAAGCTCCGATGGCTAGCCGGACTGATGGGTTTGCCGAGCTAAAGCGGCAACTTGATGTAGCAGATGACGACATCGTGCTTGTCAACAAGCGGCTTGACGAGGCACCGGGTAAGTGATTTCTCCGGTGATCAACGCATAGTAAGAGGAGCATGATGCCAGTATCTTTAATATGTTGTGACTGCAGATGGAGCTGCCACCGTGGAGATCCTTCGGGCAGAGCTTGCCCGAGCCAAGGAACAAGCAAGGAATAGCGATGCGGCCGCTCTAAAGGCGGTCGAAGAGCTGAGGGCCGAACAGTCCGCGCATCGCCAGAGCAAGGAAAGGATAGCCAAGATGGCCATTGAGTTGAAAGATGCCGCTGACCGTTACCAGCTTCTTGAAAAAGAAAGCCGAGCGAGGGCGACGGACTTGGAAAAGGCCATGGTAGTAGCCAAGGAAGCCCACTCTAAAATCAGAGAGAGGAAGGAGGACTTGCATCAAGCTGCGGATATCGTGGCTGGGAAGCCCTTCTTGTTGCGGACTAAGTTCGGAGATCCGAAGTACGCTCCTCTTGATCAACTATGAAGTTCGGTGGACGCCTACGTGGATTTGGCGGCAAGTGCTGCTGATGCGGCCGAGTACTTCAAGGATCAAAAAGATCGCGACGTGGAAAAGCTGCTCTGGTCACATTCCATGCTCCAGTGTGTCCGCTACTGTTGAATGAGCGAATGGCCGAGTGGGACGAGCTCCATAGGTTGTTCGGACTCGCCATGAGGTATGTTGTGGATCATCTTTGGCCGGGAGGGCCAAGGCCGAATAGTTACTTTAGTTTAGTGCAACAATTCCTTGGTGTTGTGCCGCACATCGACGCTATGAAGAGGTCGGCGTGCATAGAGGGTGTGCGGATGGCCTTTGCTCGTGTCAAGACATACTGGGTAGAGATGGAGGCCACCACTGTTGCAACACAGGGTTCGGCCGTGGGCCGAGTGGCTGCCGAGCACTACTTTGAAGAAGTTCTTGAAGGCGCTCGTTCGATAGAGGCTCAGTGCTCGAAGAATATTATGTTCTAGTGACATGTACTCCCATTGTAAGAACAATGTTTTATTAAGTTGTCAAGGCTGTGTTTATACTTTTGCCTGAAAGTATTATGATGCCTCCTGTGCGGCCGTTTATCTATATATGTATATAACCTGAAAGTTTGCAGTCGTCGGCTTCCGCCCCCATGCATACAATGCGGAGGTGTTCGCAAAAAACGCGTATGCACACTTGATCCAACGTCTTGGTCCATTAAGGAGGTGGTAGTGCAGCGAACGAGGCAATCAGACTAATTGCTTTAACACTTTCACTTAGCCATAGGAGTTTGACGGTGGGGCTACTATATAGCCCCTGGTACTTTTGCGCTCGTCCGAATACGGGGCGCGTACGTACATGACTGGGAAACGACCCTTCGTTAATGCGGAGGAATCCCGAAGATTCCGCTGAGTCATCAAGTGGCTGACCAGTCTCACGCTATATCATGATAGTTAGTTTTTGGCTTTCTCTACTGAGGTGCTCATCCGGATGAACCAGGGCACAATCGCAATAGTTCTCCCAGTTCTACCTTAGCCGATATAGCGGAACGTAAGGTACCAAAACATGGGAGCCGGGCAAACCCAACATTTGACCAAAGACATGATTCAGAGCTGATGCATATAAGGACAAACTCGCGATGCCGAACACTCCCTAAGGTATTCGGTCTTTATAACATATGTCGGGCCTAACAAAGCCCTTAATAATAAACCCCGGGTGTCCAGGTACTTGCAATATCCTGACGTGGCCACATGCCAATAATTCGGCATCCTTCTCGGTTGTATTGAGTATCCGGAGGATGTGAACAACAAGAGACAGTAAAAAAGGTTGACGCAGGGTCTTAATCTAAAAAGAAACCTTTGAGCGGGTCCCTGCTACACGTCTGCGCCTGTATCTCCGTTGTGCCGTGTCCTGGACGGGTGTAGCACGACTGTCATCTGTAAAATAGAAGAACTTAGGTGAAAGTTGTCATGCCAGAAAATTGGTTATTATCAATAAACCATTAAAATTCAAGATAAGTCAAGTTGAGCCGGACTAGCCCTGATAACACATTCTTCTGCGCGTAGAGCACGCTCAGTATTTCCCCTAACTGTGATGGTGCCATGCGGACCGGGCATGTTTAGCTTGAGAGAAGCGTAATGCGGGATTGCATTAAAATGAGCGAAAGCCGCTCTTCCGAGTAGTGCCTGATAGCAACTTCGGAATGGAGCAATGTAGAAAGTTAACCTTTCGCTTCGGAAGTTGTCGGAAGAACTGAATACAACCTCTAGTAATAGAGAGCCCGTGCAGCGGGCCTCTAGGCCTTGTATTACTCCCTTGAAGGTAGTAGTACGGTGGCTTATTTTTGTCGGGTCTATCCCCATTTTGCGGACTGTGTCCTGATATATTAGATTTAGACCACTGCCGCCGTCCATGAGGACTCGTGTGAGATGGTATCCGTTTATTATTGGGTCTAACACCAAGGCAGCCAATCCTTCGTGCCGGATGCTTGTCGCGTGATCCCCGCGATCAAAAGTGATCGGGCAGGCCAACCAGGGGTTGAACCTAGGGGTGACAGGCTCTATGGCACGTGTGTCTTGGAGTGCATGTTTGCTTCTCCTCTTCATCACATGGATCATGTTGACTGTTTTAACCTCTGGTGGGAATTTTTTCTGTCCTCCAGTGCTTTGCTAGCGAGGCTCGTCCTCGTCTTCGCTTGGTGTCTCCCCCCCTTGTGTTCGGCGTTTAGCTTACCGGCTTGCTTGAAGACCCAGCATTCTCTATGGGTGTGATTTGCAGGTTTATCGAGGGTGCCATGAATCTAACATAGATTGTCAAGAATCTTGTTTAGGCCAGATGGTCCATCTCTGCTGCCTTTGAAAGGCTTTTTCCGCTGACCTGGTCGAGAGCCCTTGAATAAACCCGGTGTTTACCGCCGTATCATCTGGGCTATCTTCTTTATTTTGAAGCTTGCTTTTATTGCATCGTGGTTTTCCATTGCCATCCCTGGCTTCGGATGTGCTTAGGTCGCTGGTGCTACTGCGGGCTAACCAGTTGTCTCCACCCGCGCAAAAGCGGGTCATGAGACTTGTTAGAGCTGCCATTGTTCTCAGTTTTTCTTGGCCAAGGTGTCTGGCGAGCCATTCGTCTCGGACACTGTGTTTGAAAGCTGCTAAGGCTTTGGCGTCTGGACAGTCGATGATTTGGTTCATCTTGGTGTGAAACCTGTTCCAAAGCTTTCATGCGGACTCTCCGGACTGTTGAATTATATGACTTAAATCGTTTGCATCCAGAGGTTGGACATAGGTCCCTTGAAAATTAGCCTGAAAAGCGTCATCGAGCTCCTCCCAACTTCCAATTGAGTTTTTGGGGAGGCCTTTTAGCCAGTGCCGAGCTGGTCCTTTAAGCTTGAGGGGCAAGTATTTAATGGCATGGAGATCATCTCCGCGAGCCATATGGATATGGAGGATAAAGTCCTCAATCCAGACCCCAGGGTCTGTGGTCCTGTCGTACGCCTCTATGTTCACTGGTTTGAATCCTTCTAGGAATTCGTGGTCCAGCACCTCATCGGTGAGACATAAGGGGTGTGTGGCACCCCTGTACTTGGATGTACCATGGCGTTCGGACGGTTGTGGTATTTGGTTTTGATTTTGTGCCCGAGCATGCTTCCTGGATCTAGTCGTACCAGATTTTTGGCGCAAGTCCTCACGTACATCGTGTGTTGACTTATGTGCGTATTTGTTATCTGCTCTATCGCGGTCACAAGATCGTGGATCCGACCTGTTGGCCGTTTTATTTTTTGGCTGTGTGGGCTCTAAGGCCTCGTCGTCGAATTCAGGTAACAGTTTGCGCTTTGGATAGCTCTTTGTGTGGCAACTTCCACCATACTTTGCTTCGTTGTCGAGCACTTTGTTCCACCTGCTGTTGAGTGTATTTTGTGCGTCCTTAAGCCTTTTCTTATGCTTCTTCGGACTCCTCGCTGTGGCAATAAGCCTTCTGCGGAGGTTCTCTTGCTCCAAGTGCGTTTCCGGGATGATACATGTATCTTCATCCGGACTGTTTTCCTCCCCAGCGGCGGTTTGATGAGGTTTATACTCGGCGTCGCCATGTTCGGACGTCGGATCCGTACTATGTTCGCCGCTTGCAGCTTCATAATGCTCTGCCGCCAGGGCAATGTGGTCGTCGTTTCCTCTGGAGTCGACTGGAGTGTTGTTTTCTCTTGCGCTGTTATCGCTGTTTTTGCTATGGAGGGACTTAGAGCGGCGCCGCTGACGTTGGCGCTTGGGTTGCTTCTTGGAGGGGGCCCTCCTCCGCTGTCTCTTTGCCATTGCCTTCTTTGGGTGTGTCCACCATGTATATGTCATGTGATGAAGTGGCTATCCGGCGCCCTGTGGGCGCTGGTTCCTGTTCGTCTCCTACATCTTCGTCCATGCCGTCGATGTCTTCGGAGTTGAAGTTGAGCATGTCAGTTAAGTCGTCGAAAGTGGCTACTAAGCGGGTGGTGGGTGGGCAGCGAATTTCTTCGTCGTCCGTATCCCATTCTAGCCGGACATAGTTCGGCCAAGGTTCTCCTGACAAGGAGAGAGACTTTAATGAATTTAGCACATCACCGAAAGGCGAGTGCTAAAAGATATCCGCGGAGGTGAACTCCATGATCGGCGCCCAGTCAGATTCGATGGGCACGGATGCAGGTGGCTCGGAGTCCGTGGCCGGAGACGAATCCAGTGGTTTGGCGACACAGCTCTCGTAAGGGGTGAAGTCAGTATCCGGCTCCATTGCCACTGAGAGTGTGGCCTCCATGGCGGGGTCTATCCCTCCGTCCTTGGATGACGCAATTTTCTCCGGATTGAATGCCGGAGTAGTTGTAGATGCAACCTCCCGAAAACTGTCCGATGACAGAGTTACATCCTGCTCGTCGTGACTGTGCGGCGCACCTGACACGGGCTCGAATCCGTCGAAGATCAAGTTTCCACGGATGTCGGCAGTGTAGTTTAAGTTTCCGAATCTGACCTGATGGACAGGGGCATAGCTCTCGATCTACTCCAGATGGCCAAGTGAATTGGCCCTCAGTGCGAAGCCGCCGAATACAGAGATCTGTCGGGGGAAGAAAACCTCACCCCGGACCGCATCGCTACCGATGATCAAAGGAGCCATCAAGCCTTATGGTGACGACACAGTGGAAGTCTCAATGAAAGCACCAATGTCGGTGTCAAAACCAGCGGATCTCGGGTAGGGGGTCCCGAACTGTGCGTCTAAGGCGGATGGTAATAGGAGACAAGGGACACAATGTTTACCCAGGTTCGGGCCCTCTTGATGGAGGTAATACCCTACGTCCTGCTTGATTGTTCCTGATGATATGAGTATTACAAGAGTTGATCTACCACGAGATCGTAGAGGCTAAACCCTAGAAGCTAGCCTATGGTATGATTGTATGTTGTCCTATGGACTAAACCCTCCGGTTTATATAGACACCGGAGGGGGCTAGGGTTACACAGAGTCGGTTACAAGGGAGGAGATCTACATATCCGTATTGCCTAGCTTGCCTTCCACTCCAAGGAGAGTCCCATCCGGACACAGGACGAAGTCTTCAATCTTGTATCTTCATAGTCCAATAGTCTGGCCAAAGGATATAGTCTGGCTGTCCGGAGACCCCCCAATCCAGGACTCCCTCACCCTCGATCTGCCAAACCGGGTAGCTGTTTTCATGGCCGGAACCCAACCAGCGCAGAAATCTTCTACCACCGCGGAGATGTTCTCCGGTTCAGCAACAGCAACGCCAGCAGGAGCAGGGGGCTCTGTGCCACCTCCCGCTTAGGTTTTGTCTGATTTGTTCAGCGCTTTGGCAACATTAATGGCCGCGGAGGTGGATGTGGCAGCCCGAGATCAGCACAACGCGGAGATTGCAAAGGTTAAAGATCAGATAACTCAGGCTAAAGCGGACCTAGCAGCAAAGAACGCCAGGATGGCTACGGAACGGGCCGAGTTGGAAGCTCAGGCCTACAGGCTTAGGTTGGACTAGAATGCCTCAGATGAGGTCATGAGGAGGAGATACTGGTCGCACCTCCCGCCGGGTTACGAGACAAGAAATCTTTTCAACACGCCAGGAGCCGGAAGTAGTAATCTGCTAGTGGTAAACCGGACGGAGGCGCCGGAACAGGAGCGCCAGTTCGGCCGCGCACGATGGACCCGCCTCGTCAGAACAACGTTGTACCGCAGTATGTTCCAATGCCCCCGGGGCATTACTCCAACCCGTTAGACAACATTGTGGCCGCCGCTTCACGATTAGTAGCCCTCCCAGCTGACAGCGAGTCACCAGTGGCGATCGAGACACGACGGGCCAGAGAGCTCCTTCAAACAGCTTTAAACTAGCAGCAGGCTTATTCGCATAGTCGCGAGAGGACTCATTCCACCCCCCGTCCGAGTCTGAGCTACAGCAGGCACGTTGAGGATGAACCAGCTGTATCAAGTAGTGCATGTCACCGTAACTCGCCGCGAGGGCACAACCCGGCAGGTGGGGTGCTAATGCGCAGGATGTGGTGGATCATGGTCGGGCACGTCGAGAAGCCGAGTTAATAGCTTTGCATGCAACTCGTCAACCTACTCCGGTTCACCCTACCGCTTCAGTGGAGCCAGGCGTGGTCTTCAATTCTTTAGGGGTGTCGTGTCTTGCCCCCGCTTTACGTAATGTACGACTGCCCAAGGATTTTAAGGACCTCGTAAGGTGCCCAATTACACCGCCGATTTGCAACCAGATTCATGGGTTGAAAGTTATGAGATGCCAATGGAGATGTTGGATGTGGACGAAGCGGTGTGTGCTAAATACTTCACCATGATGTTGGAGGGGACATCTCGTACTTGGTTAAAGAGCTTACCAGCTAACTCTGTCGGATCATGGGCTGAGTTAAAACACCGGTTTATCCAGAATTTTAAAGATACTTGTAAGCAGCCTATGTCGATTGTGGACCTGGCCGCTTGTGTTCAAGAAGATGGGGAGTCTACAACCCATTGGGTGAAGCAGGTCCCAACTATTCTGCATTCGTCGGATCGTATCAACGCGGATACAATAGTGTTAACGTTGGAGGGCAATTGTCGGTTTCTACTGTTAAAACTGATGTTAGGAAGGCTCAAACGTCACTGCAATGACATGTCAACACTTATGTCCTCTTTGGTTAAATATGCCGATTCAGATAATACCAAAGACCCTGACTCAGAGGAGGACAAACCGGGAAAAGGGAAGAAGAACGTCAACGCCAAGGGACAACAACATAACCCGGCAGGTCATGGAACAATGGTAAGCGCAAAGCAAACAATAGTTTGGACTTTGTGGCTAACACCAATGCTCAGGATAACGGTCAGCGTCGTAAGGGCAAACAGCCCCAGAGGGGCGGAGGGTCAGGCCCCAATCTGGAGCGTCTGTTAAATCAACCTTGTCCAAAGCATGGATCGAAGGAGAGGCCAGCTTCACATCTTTGGAAGGATTGTTACATCATGCGAGAGTTCAAGAAGTCCAATATGTTTCAATACGACAATGGCCCGCCCGGCGGTTCAGGAGGTGGTTTTCATGGGCCGAGTTATGGAGCCAGCAGCTCCGGTTCAGGATTTCAAGGCAATCAAACCGGACATAGCAATCAAGGGAACCAGGGCAACCAAGGAGGTAATAACCATCAGGGGCATCAGCAGCAATAGTAGTCGGGGTATCAGAGCAATCCGAAGCAGTTGAATAGTGGGCAGTATCATGTCTTCACCACTAGCTTGTGCAAGCGTGATCAGAAGCTTCACAAGAGGGCCGTGAACTCTGTTGAACCGGCAGTGCCTCAGTATTTACGCTGGTCTGAGCAACCCATTTTATGGAGTAGAGAGGATCACCCACCCCGGGTTGATAATCCAGGTCATCTAGCCTTAGTGGTGGCACCTCAAGTTGGGGGGTATAAGTTCACCAAAGTGCTCATGGATGGTGGAAGTAGTATCAACATCCTTTACTATGATACCTTCCGCCGTATGGGGTTGACAGATATGAATCTTAAACCGTCGAACACCGTTTTTCATGGTGTGGTGCCCGGTAAGTCTGCGTATCCAGTGGGTAAGATAGCCCTAGAGGTGGCCTTTGGAGATGGTCATGATTCAAGGTCAGAAACATTGACTTTTGAGGTGGTGAAAATCAAGAGTCCGTATCACGCCCTGTCTGGGCGACCGGCTTATGCCAAGTTCATGGCGAGGCCGTGTTATGTTTATCTGCAGCTTAAGATGCCGGATCAAAAGGGGACCATCACAGTACATGGGAGCAGGGAGATTGCTTTGGAATGTGAGGAAGCTGATGCGGCTTACGCTGAGTCGGTTTGTGCCACAGAAGAGCTGAAGTTTTATAAAGACAAGGTTGATCCGGCAGACATGACTTCTTTGAAAAAGCCAACTACGGAGCACGATCCGACATTGAAGTTTAAATCGGCCACAAACATTAAGATGGTTGATTTTGTTCCTGGCGATTCATCCAAACAGTTCAGCATCAGCGCTAACCTGGATCCCAAATTGGAAGGCGTGCTCATCGAGTTCATCCGTGAGAACCAGGACATCTTTGCATGGAAGCCTTCTGACATGCCAGGTGTACCAAGGGAACTCGCTGAGCACACACTTAATATAGATCCTAAGTTTAAACCGGTCAGGCAGTTTCTCCGCCGCTTCAACGAAGAAAGGCGTAAGGCTATCAGTGAGGAGGTAGCTCGGCTGTTGGCCGCAGGGTTTATCATGGAGGTCTTTCACCCGGAGTGGTTGGCTAATCCGGTGCTGGTTCTTAAGAAAAGCGGCACTTGGCGTATGTGTGTGGACTAAACAGATTTGAACAAGGCCTGCCCAACAGATCCCTTGGCCCTCCCTCGTATTGATCAGATTGTTGACGCTACGGTGGGTTGTGACCGTTTGTGTTTTTTGGATGCTTATTCTGGTTATCATCAGATCAAAATGGCAGTTAAGGACCAGGAGAAGACAACTTTTATAACTCCCTTTGGAGCCTTCTGCTATGTCTCCATGCCCTTTGGGCTCAAAAGTGCCCAGGCGACTTATCAACGTTGTGCTCAGAATTGTCTTCATAAGCAGATTGGGCGCAATGTTCACACATATGTGGATGATATTGTGGTACAGTCCAGGAAGGAGGAAACATTGATAGATGACTTGAGAGAAACCTTTGACAACCTCCGAGTTTATAAGATGATGCTTAATCCGGACAAATGTGTCTTTGGTGTTCCGGCAGGCAAGCTCTTGGGTTTTCTGGTGTCTAACAGGGGCATTGAGGCTAATCCGGAGAAGATCACAACTATCACCTCTCTGGCTAAACCAGCATGTATCAATGAGGTTCAGCGTTTGGCGGGCCGGATTGCGGCTTTGAGCCGGTTTATCACTCGTCTAGGGGAGAAGGCTATCCCTTTATATCAGATGCTAAAGAAAATGGATGACTTTGTCTGGAGCGATGCGGCTGATAAAGCATTTGAGGATCTGAAGAGGCAGTTAGCTAAACTGCCTGTGCTTGCGGCTCCAATCAATAAAGAGCCTTTACTGCTATATGTGGCTACTAATTCCAGGGCTGTTAGTGTGGCTATAGTTGTGGAGCGCAAGGAGGCTGGAAAGGAGTATCCGGTTCAACGGCCGGTTTATTATATCAGTGAGGTACTTATTGAATCAAAGCAGAGGTATCCGCATTGGCAGAAGCTGGTATATGGAGTTTTTATTGCAAGCCGGAAGCTCAAACACTATTTTCAGGGTCATCCTATCAAAGTGGTTAGTTCAGCCCCTTTGGGAGATATCGTTCAAAACAGAGAAGCAACTGGCCGGATTGCCAAGTGGGCTATTGAGCTTGGACCTCACGGGCTCAAGTATACACTTGGCAAATCCCAAGCACTTATGTACTTCATCAATGATTGGACAGAGTTGCAGGCACCAGAGGAAAAGCCAGATACCACGTATTGGACTATTCACTTTGATGGGTCCATGCAATTGGAGGGCTCGGGGGCTGTAGTCATATTAACTTCCCCACGAGGTGACAAGTTTTGTTATGTTCTTCGCTTAATGTTCCCTTGTACTAACAATGCAGCTGAGTACGAGGCCTTACTCCACGGTCTTCGGATGGCTAAGGAGATGAACTTAAGCCGGGTTAGGTGCTTCGGTGACTCGGACCTAGTAGCTCAACAGGTATCTGTCACTTGGGATTCTAAGGACCCACTCATGGCTGCATATCGACGAGAGGTGGACATAGTGGCTGGTCATTTCAAGGGATATCAAGTTGACCACATAGACCAGCGAAAGAATGAAGCGGCGGACGCTTTAAGCCGCTTAGGCTCTCAGCATAAACCGGTGCCACCTAATGTCTTCCTCGATGTACTGCATAATCCGTCGGTCAAGATACCCACAGAGGAGGAGTTGGCTATTCCTGACCCGGAGGCCCAATTGGTGGCAGCTTTGCATGTTATACCGGATTGGACAGTCTCGTACTTGGCTTACATGAACCGGGGCGAGTTACCGAAGGACGAAACCTTGGCTCGGCAGATAATCCAGCGTTCCAAGTCAATGACCATAATTAATGGGGATTTACATCGTTACAGTGTCACAGGAGCAATTCAGAGTTGTGTGTCTCCTCAAGAGGGTTGTGAGATTTTGTGAGAAATCCACGAAGGAGATTGTGGTCACCACGCCAGTTCAAAATCCTTGGTGGCTAAGGCTTTTCATCACGGTTTCTATTGGTTGACAGCTCATGCTGATGCTGAGGATTTAGTCAAAAGGTGTGACGGTTGTCAAAAATTTGCACGCCGCGCTCATGTTCCGGCTCAAGAGTTGAGAATGATTCCAATCACTTGGCCGTTTGCAACTTGGGGGCTCGATATGGTTGGACCCTTTAAGAGATCCAAGGACAAAAAGACTCACCTGTTAGTGGCAGTTGACAAATTTACCAAATGGGTAGAAGCAGAGATAGTCAGTAAGTGTGATGCAGCCATGACGGTTCATCAAAAAGGTGATATTCCGGTTTGGTTTTCCACATAGTATTATAACTGATAATGGTACTAATCTGTCAAAGGGTGAGATGGAGGAATTTTGCCAACGTGAGCACATCCGGCTTGATGTAGCAACAGTGGCTCACCCCCAGTCTAATGGTCAAGCAGAAATGACAAACCAAGAAATTTTGAGAGGTATTAAACCCCGGCTTATGGTTCTATTAAAGCGGACACCGGGTTGTTGGGTGGAGGAGTTACCTTCTGTGTTATGGAGTATCAACACCACACCTAACAGATCTACGGGTTACACACCTTTCTTCATGGTTTACGGAGCGGAGGCAGTTCTCCCTAGTGATATCCGTCATGACTCACCCCGTGTGACGGCTTATGTTGAAGCTGAGAATGAGAAAGCACGTCAGGACTCACTGGACCTGTTAGATGAGGAGCGTGATTTAGTGGCAGCACGTTCGGCGATTTATCAACAAGACCTCCGACGTTATCACAGCCGCTGAGTTAAGACCATAACTTTTCAAGAAGGCGATCTGGTGCTCCGGCTCATCTAGGATCAGACTGATATGCACAAGTTATCCCCACCTTGGGAAGGACCTTTTGTGGTCAGCAAAAATCTGCATGACGGGTCATACTACCTCATTGATGTGCGAGAGCACAAAGACTCACGTAAATCGGAGGAGGAGACCAAGCGGCCGTGGAATATAGCCCTTCTTCAGCCTTACTATACTTGAGCCACAGGGTCTTCTTATGTACATACTTATGACAATGTATATATTATATATAATAAACCGAAGCCTCGGCTAAAGCGGGGTCTCTGTTCCTTTTTACATCATGTGTTGTTTCACAAGGGTTTCTACTGACAAAGCGGAGTTTTATTAACCCGGCCCATAAGGCCACACGGATATAAACAAAGTCACTAGGGGGCTTGGTCCTATCCGAACCTTAGCTACACCTCTTGATCGGTTTAAAACCAAAAAGGGATATCACTAGGGGGCTTGGTTGTCTTCACACCATAGCTACACCTCTTGATAGGCTTCAAGCCAAAAGGAAATTATGTGGAACCAAAGAGAGTCTGTAGCATCAAGCACAACTCAAACATAGGTAACCACTGAGCACAGCTCAAATATTACCTGGGGGCTCCTTGCTTCTCAAAGAACAACGAGCTTGCACCCTTGTAATAGGCTATGAAGCCAGGCTTGGAAGCCAGGTGTATTCACCTAAAACCCCGGGTTATCATGCCTCTTTAAGTAAGCCACTCTGTCCAGGTAAACCTGGTATGAACCATCGAACGTTTGACAAGTCAATCCCACGGACCCTGAACTTGTTAAAGTTAAAGCGGTGATTGGTTAAAGATTGAGGTCCATCTTAAAAGGCTTTGCAAAATGGTTTAACTCGGCGGCCTGGCAGCCCATGAAAAGCCTCGATTTAGGGCCTGGCAGCCCATGAAAGCCTTGTATATTTATTTTTGATTTGCTGTTTTTATATCTTTTGATAAGGGATTTATGAATATTTTCTGATAAACCGGTGTTCATTACAACCCGTCATGACTTTCAACGCTTAGTTGTCAGTACATGATCAATTTTAAACCGGTAGTATGTTGCTCCGATCTGGTTTTGACTAGATGTCACCAGCATTATACGAACAAATCAGTGGCTATTATAGCCTAGTATGGTTTTCATATGAACTGGCAAAAGGGCAAGGAGTCGTTAACACTCCAGATTGGTGTTTTTCACCCTAACTCGCAGTTGGTCAGCCAACAAGGTATGTCACAGATATCATCTATTTTATCTGGTTAATACAAATCTTGGTTATCCATCCAAGTTATGTATATATTTTTGGGTATCATGACCCGTCCAGTGGTAAACCACTAGGACACTTTCAAGTTCTTATATGCAGGAACACAACTCATAATGGACTATGCATAAATATATCCCAAAGGCAGAGCAAAATTTTCCGGTATCAAGCAAAACAAACATGCTCGATGGCATGACAGATAAAGGTGTTCATGCTATCCTATTACAAGGCGCTTTAAACAGCCCAAATTGAATAATTGTTTTCAAGGAGTGGAAGACTGCAACTGGTAAACCGACCACCGGTTTAAGATTCTTCACCGGGACAGCTTGACGATTGAGGGTCATCTTGCGCGGTCACATCCTCTTCATCCCTCCCCAGACGCTGGAAATCAACCGCTGACCAATCGATTCCGGTTAAGGCTTGAAAAACGGCCTCTTCATGGATAAGATTGGAGGGGTCAATGTTAGGAGCATAAGTATGCTTATGGATTGGTGGCACAAGATGTTCAACATCATGGATCAATGCAGGCTGCCTTTTTCCCTCAGCATCATATACCGGTTGGAAATGAGATAAATTTGTGTCCTCCGCCGGTTTGCTTGCTATTGGCCGCATCTCCTTTGTCAGCCTTCGCAGATCGTCATTATTAACGTCTGAGCCGTCTTCTTTCACGCCAGGATACCCTTTGATGATATCTACCGGTTCAAGATCCGGAATCCATGCCTTGGCCCGGATTAGCGAGGTCAGTACTCCTGATCTTGCGGCTGATCTCTTCAGTTCATTGATCCGGGAAGGTAGCATGGCCAGCTTTTCAATTGTTTCCTTTATCAATGATGGCGCCGGCTTGTTATAGGCTGCAGTGCAAATGGCATGCTAGGATCCAGAGAACATCTATTCTATCAAGGTGTAGGCCGCATGTTAGAGCCCAGATGAGCAATGCGGGTCCCTGTCATGGTTCAGCATCAGTAAACCGACATTGATAAGAGCTTATCATTTAGACAAATTGCACGAGAGGGCACTTACCAAACACAACAGAAGTCATGGCGTTAATCTGCCGCTTTAAGCCGGTCCGTTCTTCCACCACTGGCTTCAGGCCTGCCTCTGCGTCCTCGGCCTTTTTTATCAAACCGGCCTTTTCTATTTCCCAGTCAGCATGCTCCTTGTTGAAGGTTTCTTTCAGCTTCTCCATAGCTACCAAGGCATTGGTCAGCTCTTCTTTGGCTTTGGAAGTCTCTGCTTGTTGAGATTTTACATTCTCTTGAAGGTCTGCGGTTTGAGCATCCTTATTATTCAGCTCAACCTACAAAGGTGAGATATATCATCAAAATAGGTTATGAAGTACCAAGCATATAACAAGTTATGCACTTTGTACTTGGGGGATAATGCCTATTTGTTCTATCTTCAACATATTTTTCACAAGTCTCAAGTACAATGCAAGCATTATCCTTAACACTTGGGGGCTAATGTACATTTGTTCAAAGCTGAGGTATTGATTCAACACCCGATTTACCTCACAAAGTTAAACCGGCCCTTGGGGGCTACACAGGCAAAAAACTACAGGAATATAATGATCACGTCTGATTTACTTAAGACGATCAATTGATATATGGAGGACAAGTTTGTAAAAGTTAATGTATTATACAGTCCCGGTTTATGTTTGTCATCATCAACCGGCCCTTGGGGGCTACTTGGGTTGATGTTTGTACTTTGTATTCAAGAAAGGAAAGTGATGAAAATACCTCATAGCGTTGTTTCATCAGGTTCACCAAACCGGCTTCATATTCATGGTTTGAGTGCAGACAGTTTAGAAAACCGGAGTGGAGTTCTTGAGCGCTGAGATGGGCATAGCTTGACAAGTCAGTGCTCCATTTGACTTTTCCATGGCAGCACGCTCTTCCTTGGCACTATGTTTGGCCAAGATTACAGGATGGCCAGGAAAAGTATGACCAATACCAGTAATGATAACTTCGCCTTCTTTGTCTCCAGCAGCTTTTTCTGGAGTTGATGGAGTTTCAGTAGCTCTCACCGGACTAGAATACCTGTCATCAGCCCGGATTGGATCGACCGGTTCATCATCAGGCACAGCAATGTAAACTTCTGGTTGTTCATCGAGATTGTGATCTTGAGGGGGTGTCTCATCAAAAGTAGCTTCAGGATTGGGATCCTCCGGTTCAACAGTTTGTTCCGGTTCAACCGTTTGCTCCGGTTCAACAACCACCTGGTCTTCGGGCGGATTGTTCACCCGAGCACTACTAGGGAAAAGCCTATACACAGAATCTTACCAGCAGCGCGCTTTAAAATCAGGCGCTGCTGCTAAGTAGTAGTAGCGCGGGTTTTTAACCCTCGCTACTACTAAGTTGATAGTAGTAGCACTGGTTTTTTACCCTCGCTACTACTAAGCGGTCTCTACCATGCCCCCCGGGACATGCCATAGTAGTAGCGCAGGTTTTTAACCCTCGCTACTACTAAGTTGATAGCAGTAGCGCTGGTTTTTACCCCTCGCTACTACTAAGCGGTCTCTACCGTGCCCCTGGGCCATGCCATAGTAGTAGCGAGGGTTATAAACCCGCGCTACTACTAAGTTTTTACCCCTCGCTACTACTAAGAGGTCTCAACCGTGCCCCTCCGGGACATGCCATAGTAGTAGCGAGGGGTAAAATCCCTCGCTACTACTAAAGGTCCCATTTTGAAACTCTACCCCCCCCCTGTGGATCGCCTTTTCGGTTTTGTAAAAAGCAAAAGAAAATGATAAAAACTTCAAAAATTAAAATCCTTCGAGATGTAGTTATGTTACTACATCTACTAGTTAGGAAAATTTAAAAACTTAAATTTGGACATGATTTGCAGAAAGTGTAGGGAAAATGTAAAACGGCTATAACTTTTGCATACGATGTTAGAAAAAAATGTATAATATATCAAAATGTTTCAAAAATTAAAATCCTTCGAGATGTAGTTATGTTACTACATCTACTAGTTAGGAAAATTTAAAAACTTAAATTTGGACATGTTTTGCAAAAACTGTAGGGAAAATGTAAAACGGCTATAACTTTTGCATACGATGTCAGAAAAAAATGTATAATATATCAAAATGTTCAGCACGAAAATCCGCATACGATGGAGACTGCCTATGGCTTGTTTGCAAATTTTTAGAATCCTCAAATTCTAAAAGGAAAAAAAGTTATGCTCAAATTTCAGAGTTTTTTAATTTTGGTCAAATCTGGTCAAACTGTGGTCAAACTACTTATTCAAGAAGTATTAGTGTTACTAAATAATTATTCAACAATATTAGTGTTACTAAATAATTATTTCAGTTTTTTGGAATTTTGGTCAAATCTGGTCAAACTGTGGTCAAACTTTGGTCAAAATGTGGCCAAACTCCTTATTCAAGAAATATTAGTGTTACTAAATAATTATTGTTTTTTAGAACAATAGTTTTAAACTCAAACAGCGAAATGTGTGACTTCATGCTCAAGCTAAACTCCCGAGGGTTAATAGGATTGACATCTTACTATTGTCAGGAAAACAACAAGTGCAGACTTGGAATCGAGGGAGAATAGAACCCGGAAGTTAAGCGTGCTCAGGCTGGAGTAGTGAGAGGATGGGTGACCGTCCGGGAAGTTAGATGATTTGGAATGATGAGGGGTGATTAGAGATTAAATTGAGCAGCGATGAGGGTGATTAGAGATTACAGGTTAAAATAATTCAGAAATTTGAAAATTCGCGCAAAAAATTCGAAAAAAAATTCCGCGGGTTAGTAGTAGCGCGGGTTTTTACCCACGCTACTACTAACGGACGTAGTAGTAGCGCGGGTGGCACCCGCGCTGCTGCTATATGTTAATCCAAAAAAGAGCCTTACGTTCCCTTCCATAATCAATTCTCTTACATAACTAAAGCATTTCTAGACACAACTTCGACCGGTTTGGCTTGGTAATCCTACAGGCAGTCAGGCTCTGATACCAACTCTATCAGGACCCCGATTCTAAGTCACACCGATCTAGCCTGTAACACCTCATATCACTTTGCGGCCTCACGCACGGTATTCCCACGGGTGTAGCCTTACCATGGCCCGGGACCGTTTGCGCCTTTTGGCTCACGTATATGATAGTGTCGCTAGCATCCATATGACAGAGAACCCGGGCCGACATGACTAGTCGTGAACCCAAAGTGGCACTAACTTACGGGGACAGGCATACATGAATCAACATCGAGCATGTCGGTCAGTAGCGTGCGAATCCGGGCTGTAGCACTGGGCTAACAGGACTCCGGGAACCCGGGCTGTAGTAGGCTAGGCAGGACTGCGGATGTCACCGCGTGACATTTCCCCGAAGGGACAGACACAGGAACGAAGTGAATCACATGCCGGCCAGTCAAGTGTTCCGGAGCAGTAGTGCTGGGCCAGCAGGACTCCGGTGAACCAGGCTGTAGCAGACTACTATGGCTCATGCAAGCACAAGACTACATTTCCCCATAAGAGAGGCTACCAAGGATAAACAACTAGGTTGTCGGATCCCACACATACCAAGCATTTCAATCATACACACAATATGCTCGATATCTGTGAATACAACATGGCATCACAACATAACTCTACGACTCAAGTATTTATTCATTAGGCTCTGAAGAGCCAGATATTGCAAACATGGGTCTCATGACCCAACATTCAGAGCATACCAGACAAAGCACATGCGGAAGCTTAACATGTCTGAGTACAGACATCTACAAATGAAAAAGGCTAAGAAGCCCGACTTTCTACCAGATCCTGCCGAGGGCACAAGATCGTAGCTGCGGTATCAAGCTAAACGTCGAAGTCCACGCGAACTTTCTACCAGATCCTGCCGAGGGCACAAGATCGTAGCTGAGGTATCAAGCTAAACATCGAAGTCCACGCGAAACTACTAGCGAGACTGAAGTCTCTCTGCAAAACATAAGTTAAGCAAACGTGAGTACAAATGTACCCAGCAAGACTTACATCAGAACTAACTACATATGCATCGGTATCAACAAAGGGGTAGTGGAGTTTAACTGCAGCAAGCCAGCTTTGACTCAGTGGCTAACCTGAACTACGACTGCAAGCAACTCTTTTGAGGTGGCGCACACGAGTCCACATATTCACCATATCAATACACCACTATGGATCTGCTCCCGTCTCCCTAGGAGAACGCCATCCATAGCACTCACGCTTATCTTGCGCAGTTTAGAGTATCCACTTTCACTTATCTATGAACTATGCAAGGGGTCCAAGTTTCCATATCCGAGGAATCCGGCTATTCGAATAGATAATGATAACCCTGCAGGGGTGTACTTCTTCACACACGCTCCCACCACTTATCACCATATACATGTCATGTATCTCGGCAACCTTCAACCGGAAGCCTGGCGAGGGTGTCGGCCACGACCTGACTAACCACACAAGTCTCTAGTCCAGGTTTATCGCCTATTCGGGTTCCATCCGCGAGGAGATCCGGCCGGAGTTTCGCTCACAGCCCCAAACGATGTGTGCAGGGTTCCCGAGACACCAAACGGGCGCCCCGTACACCGTGCCACGGTGTATCTACCGCATCATAGCCCACCCCTAGGGTCAGCGCTATGCACGGCCGCCAACACATATCCTATAAACACCAGAAACTAGTTGCAACTCCTGGACAGAGGACTAGGGCAGTTAATAAGTCGAGAGGGTCAATTAAGGATCCCAATGAGTGGTAGTAGCTGTTCATGGATCACAAACACAGAACTCAGTTCCTGAGGACGGTTTCAATGAGACAACCCACCATGTACTCCTACATGGCCTCCCACCGCTACATTTACCAAATCATGTTCAACACACTTAGCTCACACACAGTAGGACATGTTCACCACTTTCCAGTTCATCCCCAATGAATCAGACCTGACACAACTCTAAGCAATAGCAGGCATGACAAACAAGCATGAATGAGTAGGCACATCAGGGCTCAAACAACTCCTACTCATGCTAGTGGGTTTCATCTATTTACTGTGGCAATGACAGGTCATGCAGAGGATAAGGGGTTCAACTACCGCAACATGTAACAGTTGAATCGTTGTTGTCCTAATGCAGTAAAAGAGAGCAGGAGCGAGAGAGTGGGATTGTATCGAAATGAACAAGGGGGTTTGCTTGCCTGGCACTTCCGAAGATAGTATATCTCTTCATCAGTGTCATCAAACTCATCGCTGGAACAACATCTACTGAAGGGGAACAAATACCGGTGATAGAGAGGAAACACAATCAATGTAATGCAACAATATGATGGATGAATGTGACATGGCAATATGCTGTTGTTGAGCTAATGCAACTAGAAACCATATTAAATGAAGTTGTTTTGAACCCTAGGTTCAAATTCAAACTCCATAAGTTAATATTCAAATGCCATTCACTTAGGTTGTCCTAAACAGTGATGTTAAGTTGCTCAAATATGCATGAAAATGCCATAAACAGATTCCTTGAATTTTTCTGATCATTTTTCATATATAATTTATTTCATTTGGAGCTATAGATTAATTTCTATGATTTTTCAAAGTTTTGGATATTTTTTGGAATTTTTTGAATTATATTAAATCCAGAAAATTAATAACTGTGTCAGCATTGTGTCACTGTGACGTCAGCAAGTCAACTGTGACTGACCAGGTCAAACCTGACTAGTGGGGTCCACTGGTCAGTGACCCAGGGCTATGTTGTGTGGCTGACAGGTGGGCCTGGTCAATGGCCACGTCAGCAGGGTCAAATCTGACGCTCGGGTCCATCGAGATTAAGTTAAGTCTAACTAATTTTGTTAGTGGTTTAACTAAGCTGGTGGGGCCCAGCTGTCGGTGGCATAGGGGCTTAGTTAGTGGGGTGATTAACCCCTAACAGTTTGTTATCACCGGCGGCTAATCGCCGGCGTAACCAGGACGCGGCGGCGTTGCCCGTCCGGCCAACTCCGGCGACGGGAGCTCGCGTGGCTGGGTGCATTGGAACCGGAGCAAGGAGGCGTGTCGGTTGGTGGCCTCAGGCGATGCTAGGGTGGCCGGGAACGTCGACGGCGTCGAGTTCCGCGGCGGCGCAGCTGCGGCTTGCACGGGTGTGAGGGCCACGGTGCACGAGCGGACGACCTGAGGCGCGCTACGGGTTCCTGGAGAAGCCCAGAGCACGACTCCATGCTTGGGTTGGTTAGGCAGGGTGGCTAGCGACGATGAGCTTCACGGTGGCGGCAGAGATTGCTCGGCCATGGCGGGGCTGCGGTTAGAGGATGGGAATAGAGGGGGCGAGCATGGGGGGAGGTGTAGGAGCTCACAAGTATGCGGAAGAGAAGGTCAGCGGGATCGGGGACGTGTCGGAGACGGCAGATCGACGGCGGCGGTGGTCAGAGCCCGAGGTGGAAGACGACGGCGATGGCGATGTTGTAGGGCGCCCGAGGATGCGTGGCTCGTCTGGGATGATGAAGACGATGAGGCAGAGCCGATGGACACGGCGGTTGGTCAAGGGACGGGCGGTGGCCGCGGTGGTGGCGACAGCCGCGCTCGGGTGGGTGAGAGATAGGGGTCCAGGCGAAGGGAGAGAGAGCGCTAAGAGGGGGGGAAGGATCCGGGGGGTTTGGGAGTCTCACTGGTGTGGCTAGAAGAGCCGGGGCGTTGCACTGGAGCAGGAGGTGGCACGGCTGCGACATGCCGGGCACGCAGCTACTCCTACTGGCAGGAGCTAGAAGACAGCGTTGCCCCTGGTGGGCTGGGCTACTTCTGCTAGGTAAGGCCCAGGTAAACTAGGCCAGGTTAGTTTCCTTCTTTTTTTTACATTTCTGTTTCTGTTTTCTAATATTTCAATTCTATTTTGATTTGATTCACAAACCAAATCATTTAGTAGCTTCTGAAAATATTTATGTGGCTTGATGCAATATATTCAAAGCCACTCACAGGTTTTCAGGATTACTGGACTTGCAATTCTTTTTATAGAAGAATTAAATCCAACTAAAATATTTATTGATTTAAATCCAGATGGCCAAAATAATTCCTCAAAAATGTTCCATATTTTTGGTTTGGACCAAAACCCTTGCCAAAAATATTAAACATCATTGGAGAGCATTTTGGAAACATTGGATGCATTTTCCAGGGTTATTTGCCCTTCTTTTAATTAAAATTTTGAGGCTTACAAATTTCCTCAATTCAAGTTTCTTGAATTTAAACATGATGCATGGATGCAACTCACTGATGCAACTAATTACAAAGCAGAATTCTACGGCTGTGACAACTCACCCCCACTAAACAAGAATCTCGTCCCAAGATTCAAGGCGTGAGGTAAGAAGACAGAGGGACACAAAGCTAACACGATCTTCATGATCCAATAGCCCTTCTTGAAGATGTTGATTCATTGCATCAAATTTGACCTTGACGTCTTTGCTTTCGAAATCTTCATTCAACTCGATGACGGCAAAAAGAGATTCTATAGGAAATGATCTTCTTGAAGATCGAGCAATTCACGATCAACTCACGGGATGAGACACAGTAACTCTCTCGAGTTGAGACACAAACATACATCAAGAGGGATGGAAGAAACAGATGGCGAAGGTTCACTAGGTAGGCAACAGTTCCACACTTAAGAAGGTGGTGAACGGTTGTCAACGTAGCGAGGAGTTGAGTTGCCATGATTCCCTAACGAGACATGTTGGAGGAGGTGACTCATAGAATTATTCCTTTAGGTGGCAAAAAGAATTACTTTTGATACAGAGATCATTGAAACTCTCTGTACTAGCCTAAGGAAATGCACAAATGATCGTTTGAAGGAGTTCGAAAGGATGGCATACCCGGACTAGAATGGAAGATGTGGTCTACCTTGTTGAAGACAACACAATGGATGATTTTTGCTTATCATCGGAGATGGATGGGACCCATAGCAGGACCACTTTTGAGATGATCCAAAGCAGCAATTACCGGAAAGGATAGCCCATGGGAATTTGGCGCAATGGTGGTGTAAGCTGGGAACAAAATCCAATGTTGGGAATGTTTCAACCACCATATCTGCCTGAGATTTAGATCTGGTTGGTAACAGGATACTTTAGACAGCATGTCTGGGGAAGGAAAGGTTGCAACACAAGTCGACGAGATGATGTTGCGAGATTCTAGGGAAATGAACTATGGTAGTAAGCTCCCAAACATGAGCCGGTTCTGTTACATACATGTGAACACACTGTCCCAGACAAGCATGACCACGTAGTAGTCTTACAACAAAAACACTACCGAGTTCTGGTTGGGAACCATAATTAATGATATTGAAGTCTCCGCGCGGAAGTCTAAAGGATTAACACTTTAGAGCAGACTCCTTTATCTTGAACAAATCAATCAGTGGCTTGGTGTGCTAGGGATACATATAGAATGGAGGTAGCTAATCTCACAAATCAAAGTATACTTCGCACATGCATGACTGACTTGGGATGATTCCAGAGGAAGCAACACTGACTTTCTCGAGTTCACGGCGGCAACTTGCATCGTTTGCACGTGAACTTAGAGGAGGTCACTACTTTCATCCAAACATATTCTACATGAACGAGGCATGAAGAAAATGTTACACAAGTTTTCAACACTAGCTGGATGTTCAACACAAATCATGGAGGAGACAAAATGCTGCTGATGGGCTCAACAGCAACTCATCGGAATTTCCATATCATTGGACTTCCACCATTATGTGAACAATGTGATAGTATTGGTCAGACCAAAAGATGTAATGGTGTATGCTCGAGGAGTTAACCACGAGTAAGACAACATTACGAATATCGTTGGTTCTGATTTGATTTGAGGATAGCCCATACTCGAATCAAAGATTGGATAAGATGATAGGTCCATTAACTGATCACGAGGGTCAATCGATGAAAATACCATCTTTCTTCATCACACATTCAAGATATCCCTTAAAATGAACTAAGTCGGACAAGCTTTTATCTTCCAACTCTCCAATTTGTTGTTTAGCTTAACCAACTAGCTCAGGTGTATCCAACACAGATTCTTGGAGAAAGGGGTGGTTTATGAGAAACCAACTTGATCACGAACTCAACATAGCGGTCAGGTGACAACCTGGTTATACTTCCAAGAAGATATACGAAAAATCACAAACCACCGATATGTCACTAAGCTCGAGAACAATCTTGCTTTTCAGGGCAAGACGATATGATCAAATAAGCAAGGATTGACACTATCCTGACTCATTGATCGAAAAGTGCACCGGAAATAAGGAGTAGGTAGCACGATCAATCTCAGAACGATGGTTCAGTAACCAACACACTAAGGATGAGAATATTGTCCTTTAACTACCAAGCCTCGTTGCTAGGAGTATTGATTTCACACATCACGATTCACTTGTCGGCATTCCGGTTACGATAACACATGAACCGAGGAATGAACAACGATGGTGAGGAGTATCACTATATCAAGAATTCATGAGAGGTTGTGCAATTCTCATGAAATTCTTGGCATAAGACGGTAATACTTTAGGGTAGAACAGAATCAAAAGCTGGATTGGCATTTTGATCTGCGGAGCACAACTATTTTGACCCAATCCTGGATATGGATGAGGTACTGGAGTTTGTTTCTCCTAGTCATTTCGAGATAGAATGGCTTGACGGACCACAAGAATAGTAAGCATCGATAGCACAAATGCATAATTACTCCTGACTATCAATTGATAGATGAAGGTTGGAATACAACTGAAAAGGGACAACTCAAAGGAACATATCACTTTCTAAGTTGTTGATGCATAGGTTAGCATGTCAAACGAGTTCAACATAATTCTTCCGAATAACCCATGCAGAAAGGTAGAACTGGCAGAGTCACAATGTAGAACGGAGAACTCATCGAGAGCACTCTTATTGTGATCTTTTGATCCAACAAACATCTACCATAAGTGGTTCATAGTATTTGGAAGAAGGAAATACCACGGACCTTGAGGACTAATGAAAAGGTTACTAATATCCTAAAGGAACTAGAAACACTATCAACATGAGGTAAGTAGGGTGAACCTTGGGTTCAAGAACCCAGAAATAGAATACCTACTACTAAATGGCATCACGGGATGCTTTTGAGAATGGTGGCCAGAAACATCACACGAGGAACACTAATCATGGCTAGATTACTAGATGATCCTCTAAGACACCTAGGGTCATAATAATAGCTCCAACATATATGTCGAGGCAGTAGAATACCTCAACAGACCGTTAGTGTGCTTAATCTGGCCCAAAAGGACATCGGACACGGAAAGAAGGGATTTGCAAATGCACCAGACTAGTTAGAGACCTGGGATGAATCTGACATCATAACGGCTGTAAATGCTCAAAAGATTTGAGACATCCTGCAAAATGGTGGCATAACCACTCAACAACACAATATCAAGGTTCCGAGATCAACTGTCAACATACGGAAGTAGTAGGAACGAAACTGAGGCTTGAAACTATCAATTCTATAAGTCTATGGATTAGTAACACGTCATCCTGATAGATAGATGAGAAGGCCTAGTTCTTAATCCCCGTAGAAGAGAAGAGGATGACTTAGATCAGAAGGCCATAAGGTAAAGGAGTAAAAAGAGCCTTACGTTCCCTTCCATAATCAATTCCCTTACATAACTAAAGCATTTCTAGACACAACTTCGATCGGTTTGGCTTGGTAATCCTACAGGCAGTTAGGCTCTGATACCAACTCTGTCAGGACCCCGATTCTAAGTCACACCGATCTAGCCTGTAACACCTCATATCACTTTGCGGCCTCACGCACGGTATTCCCACGGGTGTCGCCTTACCATGGCCCGGGACCGTTTGCGCCTTTTGGCTCACGTATACGATAGTGTCGCTAGCATCCATATGACAGAGAACCCAGGCCGACATGACTAGTCATGAACCCAAAGTGGCACTAACTTACGGGGACAGGCATACATGAATCAACATCGAGCATGTCGGTCAGCAGCGTGCGAATCCGGGCTATAGCACTGGGCTAACAGGACTCCGGGAACCCGGGCTGTAGTAGGCTAGGAAGGACTCCGGATGTCACCGCGTGACATTTCCCCGAAGGGACAGACACAGGAACGAAGTGAATCACATGCCGGGCAGTCAAGTGTTCCGGAGCAGTAGTGTTGGGCTAGCAGGACTCCGGTGAACCGGGCTGTAGCGGACTACTATGGCTCATGGAAGCACAAGACTACATTTCCCCATAAGAGAGGCTACCAAGGATAAACAATTAGGTTGTCGGATCCCACACATACCAAGCATTTCAATCATACACACAATATGCTCGATATGTGTGAATACAACATGGCATGACAATATAACTCTACGACTCAAGTATTTATTCATTAGGCTCTGAAGAGCCAGATATTACAAACATGGGTCTCATGACCCAACATTCAGAGCATACCAGACAAAGCACATGCGGAAGCTTAACATGTCTGAGTACAGACATCTACAAATGAAAAAGGCTAAGAAGCCTGACTTTCTACCAGATCCTGCCGAGGGCATAAGATCGTAGCTGAGATATCAAGCTAAACGTCGAAGTCCACGCGAAACTACTAGCGATACTGAAGTCTCTCTGCAAAACATAAATTAAACAAACGTGAGTACAAATGTACCCAGCAAGACTTACATCAGAACTAACTACATATGCATCAGTATCAACAAAGGGGTAGTGGAGTTTAACTGCAGCAAGCCAGCTTTGACTCAGTGGCTAACCTGAACTACGACTGCAAGCAACTCTTTTGAGGTGGCGCACACGAGTCCACATATTCACCATATCAATACACCACTATGGATCTGCTCCCGTCTCCCTACGAGAACGCCATCCATAGCACTCACGCTTATCTTGCGCAGTTTAGAGTATCCACTTTCACTTGTCTATGAACTATGCAAGGGGTCCAAGTTTCCATATCCGAGGAATCCGGCTATTCGAATAGATAATGATAACCCTGCAGGGGTGTACTTCTTCACACACGCTCCCACCACTTATCACCATATACACATCATGTATCTCGGCAACCTTCAAGCGGAAGCCTGGCAAGGGTGTCGGCCACGACCTGACTAACCACACAAGTCTCTAGTCTAGGTTTATCGCCTATTCGGGTTCCATCCGTGAGGAGATCTGGCCGGAGTTTCGCTCACAGCCCCAAACGATGTGTGCAGGGTTCCCGAGACACCAAACGGGCGCCCGGTACACCGTGCCACGGTGTATCTACCGCATCATAGCCCACCCCTAGGGTCAGCGCTACGCACGGCCGCCAACACATATCCTATAAACACCAGAAACTAGTTGCAACTCTTGGACAAAGGACTAGGGCAGTTAATAAGTCGAGAGGGTCAATTAAGGATCCCAATGAGTGGTAGTAGCTGTTCATGGATCACAAACACAGAACTCAGTTCCTGAGGACGGTTTCAATGAGACAACCCACCATGTACTCCTACATGGCCTCTCACCGCTACCTTTACCAAATCGTGTTCAACACAATTAGCTCACACACAGTAGGACATGTTCACCACTTTCCAATTCATCCCCGATGAATCAGACCTGACACAACTCTAAGCAATAGCAGGCATGAAAAACAAGCATGAATGAGTAGGCACATCAGGGCTCAAACAACTCCTACTCATGCTAGTGGGTTTCATCTATTTACTGTGGCAATGACAGGTCATGCAGAGGATAAGGGGTTCAACTACCGCAACATGTAACAGTTGAATCGTTGTTGTCCTAATGCAGTAAAAGAGAGCAGGAGCGAGAGAGTGGGATTGTATCTAAATGAACAAGGGGGTTTGCTTGCCTGGCACTTCCGGAGATAGTATATCTCTTCATCAGTGTCATCGAACTCATCGCCAGAACAACATCTACTGAAGGGGGACCAATACCGGTGATAGAGAGGAAACACAATCAATGTAATGCAACAATATGATGCATGAATGTGACATGGCAATATGTTGTTGATTGAGCTAATGCAACTAGCAACCATATTAAATGAAGTTGTTTTAAACCCTAGCTTCAAATTCAAACTCCATAAGTTAATATTCAAATGCCATTCACTTAGTTTGTCCTAAACAGTGATGTTAACTTGCTCAAATATGCTATAGATTAATTTATTTCATTTGGAGCTATAGATTAATTTCTATGATTTTTCGAAGTTTTTGATATTTTCTGGAATTTTCTGAATTATATTAAATCCAGAAAATTAATAACTGCGTCAGCATTGCGTCACTGTGACATCAGCAAGTCAACTGTGACTGACCAGGTCAAACCTGACCAGTGGGGTCCACTGGTCAGTGACCCAGGGCTGTGTTGTGTGGCTGACAGGTGGGCCTGGTCAATGGCCACGTCAGCAGGGTCAAATCTGATGCCTGGGTCCACCGGGATTAAGGTAAGTCTAACTAATTTTGTTAGTGGTTTCACTAAGCCGATAGGGCCCAGCTGTCGGTGGCATAGGGGCTTAGTTAGTGGTGTGATTAACCCCTAACAGTTTGCTATCACCGGCGGCTAATCACCGGCGTAACCAGGACGCGGCGGCGTTGCCCGTCTGGCCAACTCCGGTGATGGGAGCTCGCGCGGCTGGGCGTGTTGGAACCGGAGCAAGGAGGCGCGTCGGTTGGTTGCCTCAGGCGATGCTAGGGTGGCCGGGAACGTCGACGGCGTCGAGTTCCGCGGTGGCGCAGCTGCGGCTTGCATGGGTGCGAGGGCCACGGTGCACGAGCGGACGACCTGAGGCGCGCTACGGGTTCCTGGAGAAGCCTAGAGCACGACTCCATGCTTGGGTTGGTCAGGCAGGGCGGCTAGCGATGGTGAGCTTCACGGCGGCGGCAGCGATTGCTCGGCCATGGCGGGGCTGCGGTTAGAGGACGGGAACTGTCGGGGATATACCTCGCGGCGTAAACCGGCCGTAAGTATAACCCGGCCGGACTAAGCGTTTCATTGATAAACGGCCAGAGGATTGACGGTTTACGTGTCTGGCGGTTCACTGGTATGATGATTCACGATCCTGAAGACTCATTGGTTACCCGGCGCGTGTTCCGGACGGATGACAAGGCCCAATGCCCAGCATGCCGGTTTATGTTAATGGTGGGCCGGTTTAAGAGGAAAGGCATGAGGAACATTATCTTACAAGGAGCTAAGACCTGGACTTGTATCCGGTTTGTATTAGAGATAGACTAGTCCTAATCCTAATAGGACTCTACATGTAACCCGCCCCTCCAACATATATAAGGAGGGGCAGGGCTCCCCAAAAGGGGGGAAGATTGACAAGTTCCACAAGTTGGACAAGTTAGGTTTAGACAATAGCTCTCGAGTTAGAGCACTCTTGTAACCATGATCATCATCATCAATATCAATGAAGCAGGATGTAGGCTTTTACCTCCATCGTGAGGGGCCGAACCTGGGTAAAAAATCGCGTCTCTCGTCCCGCTCAACCCCTCTCAAGCTACCATATAGATGCGTTGGCCTCGCGACTAAGTCCTGACACTAAGAACATCTGCCGTGACAATTCCACGATAGTTGGCACCCACCGTGGGGCCTGCGCACGATGGTGATGAGTTCTTGGAGGGATATTTTTAGGGTTCAAGAAGCTCGCGATTCGTTAGATGAAAAAGCGCCAGCATGGAAGCGTACATGGTAATCCGGTGCGGGACAACCTCGGTGAAGACATCACATGGGGAGTCGTCGCAGGAATTGTCTCACATGGAGTATTCAAACCGAGATTAAGGAATTACTTAAGGGAAGAATTCGGTGGTAAAGCATCCAAATCGTGCCACTACCTGACCAGCACGGAGAACAAGAATTGATTGCTACTCCACGTGATATCCAGACTTTTTTTGGAACAACTTGAGATGTGGGCGTACGTGGGGTAAACCGACAAGAGGAGGACTCGGTCGACCTTGTGATGGCCGCCTGCAATTCTCTGGCTGAGCCGATTCAACAATCAGATTTGATGGCTACTATGTAATACACCAGCTCACGGCGGATCGAGCCCCGAAGCGTTCAGTCGGGCGTCACACTTTTTCATGTTTCCAATCGAGCTAAGGACAAACTACATCAGGATCGGGCTGCAGCTGCTACCTCTCATCGAAACCAACTACGACCCGGACATGGATAAGTCAAATCAGCCACGAGGGCCTGGCCAAGTCACTTCCACCACCCGTGCCCGGGGTGCCGCTGACCTATAGTTTTTTTGTACACAAGCAAACCGCCAGGATGCATCCGCCGGGCTGCCACCGTGTGACCTATCCTTTGAGAAATAGTTCAAGGCTGAATCGGTTTACACACAGGAGCCGAGGCGATTTAAGCTTTATGGCTACTGCTGCCACTTCCGAGCGGCAGGGTATCATTTAGTATCAAACAAAGTTACTGCTGCAGCTCCATGTCAACTCAGAAGGTTCCAAGTCCCGAGGTGAAAGTAAAATCAAGTCCCGAGGCAAATAGTGTTAAAGGAAAAAAATTAATTAAGAGAAGGCTACGTGAGGCAGAAGCCATGTCGGATCAGATAGAGGCTAATCAGTGTCCACGTACAGATCATCTGTAGTTCACAAAACATCAGGTGATATCTAGCTAAATTTATCTTATTAACACTTATTGTTTTTTGTCAAAGAATAATTACTTTGCCCTGTAATATTTTTACACAGGATAAATTTTTTATGCCATTATATCATGGATACGGAATACATGCACTAGCATTCGTCTATGCCACGCTGCTCGAGAGGCATGCGTGCAAGCTGCCGTTCCCGTGATCCAGACCACGTCAACTCGTCAGGACCGCGTGAATGACCCAGTGCTATTTACCTTATTTTTAAGCACATATTAATTCATCCAAGCAAAGCTCCTTTGCCTTGTTGTATTTTATATGCAGGAAAATTATCCATCACAAAGTGGTATTATACCGCGGAGATGGAGACACGCCAAACATTATTTGGCACAGGTGGTTGTCCTTACTCAACGGATTCCCGCACCAGATTACAACGTCGTGGCTGTCTCTCGCGACCGCGCCGGCTTACAACGCCGTGGCCGTCTCTCGCGACCGCGCCGGCTTACAACGCCGTGGCCGTCTCTCATGTCCACGTCGGCTTACAATGCCGCGGCCGGCTCGTCTACCTGTTCCCGTGGCCGACTTACTCATGGTTAAACTCAACTTCACCATAGAGATCATCAACTCCATGGCAGATAATTTCCGGCCTAACAAATCAGGTGATATCCATCCAAGTTTGATTTATTAGCACATGTTGTTTTTGTCAAAGAACAAGTTTATCTTTGCCTTGGTGTGCAATATTGTTTATGCAAGGCAATTATTTATGACAAAAAATGATATTATACCTCGAAGATGGAGGCACGCCAACATCTTTTGGCACAGGTGGTCGTCGTTACTCGACGAACTCCCGCGCCGGTTTACAACGCCGTGGCCATCTCTCGCGGCCGCACCGGTTCACAACGACACGGACAACTCGCCCGTCCACCCTCGCGGCCGGTTCACGCGTCCGCGCCAGTTTACAACATGGAGGACAATTTGCTCGTCCGCGCCGGTTTACAACACCGAGCCGGCTCATCTGCTTAGCTCTCGCGGCCGACTCACCTGTGAGTAATTTCAGCTTCACCCGGTGATCATCAACTCCGCGGTGATAATCTCTGACCCGACGCATCAGGTGAAATCCATCCGGTATATTTTTATATTATATATTGCATTCTTTTAAAAAGAGGAGCCATTACTTTGTCTTGCAAGTTCTTCAATGTAGGACAAATTATATCACAAAGCTCTGAAGCTCTCAAATCTGGTTTAACAATGTCTGGTTCAAAAAGGAATTAACTTCTCGCAAGTTCGAGTTGAAAGGCCGTCAGAAAATTTCCGGCTGAAAATGAAGATTCCGGTTTAAAATCCGGTTCAAGGGAAAGATGTCTTCCACGAAGCTTTGAAGCTCTCAATATCCGGTTTAACATCCGGTTCAAGAAGGATTTATCTCTTGCAAAAAGTTAAAGGGTGCCAAAGAGGACCTGCTGCCATGATGCGCGGTTCAAACATGGGTATCATGCCTTATTGGCTTATCATATTCTTGATCACTTGGGGGCTTTGGTCGTATCCGAACCATAGTCACACCTCTTGATCGGCGCAATGCCACAATATCACTTGGGGGCTTGGTCGCGTCCGAACCATAGCAACGCCATTTGGTAGGCGGAAAGCCACAACATCACTTGGGGACTTGTGGTCACGTCTGAACCATAGTCACGCCTCTTGATCGGCCTAGTGCCACAGCATCACTTGGGGGCTTTGGTCGAACCCGAACCATCGCTACACCTCTTGATCGGCGTAATGCCAATGCATCACTTGGGGACTTGTGGTCACGTCTGAACCATAGTCACGCCTCTTGATCGGTCTAAGGCCACAGAATCACTTGGGGGCTTGGTCGAACCCGAACCATTGCCACACCTTTTGATCGGCATAATGCCATTGTTTCATTTGGGGACCTGGCTGACTGGAACCATAGCTACGCCTATCGGGGGCTTGGTCGTGTACGACAATGGTAACGCCATTTGATCGGTTCAATAGCCTCTTTTTGCAAATGGTTTTATCATTCCCTTTGCTTGAAATTTGCTTTGATAAATATTTCCTTTTACTTCTGTTGTGTTTTTAAACCGACATTGTTAATCCGGTTCGACTATCAATTACAAATTGGCGGAACACGGTCAAATCTTAATCCGAATACTATCTGCCCGGTTTGATTTTATGTTACCATCTTATTATGGAGTAAACCGGTGTTTATCAACCCGGCTCGGCTTTCAACTACAAGTTGTCAGTACATGATCAAGTTATAATCCGGAGACTATCAGCCCGGTCTGGTTTGACTATGAGTCGCCAGTGTTATATATGGATAATCCGGTGTTTATCACAACCCGGTATGGTTTTATCATAAACCGGCACAATATGGAAGGAGTTATCAGTACTCAAGATTGGGATTATCACCCTTACTACAAAAAGTTGGTAAAACAAACAATGTGATTCAATGTCATAGGTATGATATATTTCATATTTGATTATTCTTAAGTGCAGCCTTGGTTATAAACCCGGGTTATATGTTGGGCGTTATGACCCGTCCGGCGGTAAACCGCCAGGATACTTTAAACTTGTTGTATGCAGAAACAGGTTTGTTAAACTGGCCCGGTTTTGGACTATAAGTCGCCAGTATATATATATTTGGATTGCGCCATTGGAATCATGTGCTTATAAATCATTGGGTTATATTATTCAAATAGCCAAACTTGGCTGAATTTTCATTATGATATTGAATGAATAATGTTTTCACCGGATTATATTATCTTGAATAGCCAACATGGCTGGATTTTGATGGTTATTAATAACCGGTATTATTGAGTTTTCAAAGTCGCTTTAGCGCAATATCTATTATTTTATCAAAGGATATGATTTATTCTACAATGGAAGGAATAGTCCCGAGTCGCTACAGGCTTACAACCCGGCACTTGGGGGCTACATTATTCAAATCGAGATTACATGCAAGTCTCATGTCGCTGCAAGCATGCATCATGACACTTGGGGGCTACCAATTGCTCCTGTCAACAATTCAAGGTACACAAGTTTTCGTCCATAATATTGAAGGATCCATTGCTCAGTTGGTAAAGCACAAAGCTCTTAACCTTGTGGACGTGGGTTCAAGCCCTACGATGGAAGCTACATTATAAGATGTTATTTTCATTGAAGTATATATCAAGTCCCGGTTCAGTATTATCTTACTAAGCCGGCCATTGGGGGCTACACATCACTGCTAAAATCTACATAATTATGTTTACAAAGTTCCTGCTCATTATTGCATAATGACCCGGCCCTTGGGGGTTACACTGATTGAAGTTTTTATAAGCAATTACAAGTCCCAGGTTGCTGCAAGCATGACAACCCGGCACTTGGGGGCTACATATATGGAGTATTCAGTTTATATGATTGAGATGAACAAACCGGATTTCTTCAAGGTTGAAACACTTATTGGAGCAAGTCTTAAGTTATCACTATGTTTTCCTCTCAAGACTTGGGGGCTACAGGTATTATGCATATAAAGGAGGGACATCCTCATTTTATCAGTTTTGAGCAAGTCAGGAAGATCAATTACATGACCCGGTGTCGACAACAATTATGACCCGGTGCCATCAATATTATAAACCGTCCATTTTGGTAATATTAAACCGGCAAGTTTTACATCTTCAAACCGGCTGAATATCAGATAAGTATTTCAAGACCCATATTTCTTAAACGGCGCTTTGGGAACTGAGTCAAAGGAGTTATTCTTCACAATATTTCTTGGTGACAAACCAATGTCGGCAAATTGATTATGAAGCTGGTCTGTTGACCCGGACTTCCCAGAAGAAGGAAATAACAAGGACTTAAGGGTGATCAGGTACCGGTTTACAAGAATTCTTAACCCGAAGCATAACCTGTCAAATTTGTTCTTGTGTTTATTTTGCAGCATAAGTTTATCATGGATAAATCCAAGCTAAACTTGGGGGCTAATGTCGGGGATATACCCCGCGGCGTAAACCGGCTGGAAGTATAACCCGGCTGGACTAAGCGTTTCATTGGTAAACCGCTAGAGGATTGACGGTTTACGTGTCTGGCGGTTCACTGGTATGACGATTCACGAGCCTGAAGACTCATTGGTTACCCGGCGCGTGTTCCGGACGGATGACAAGGCCCAAGGCCCAGCATGCCGGTTTATGTTAATGGTGGACCGGTTTAAGAGGAAAGGCATGAGGAACATTATCTTACAAGGAGCTAAGACCTGGACTTGTATCCGGTTTGTATTAGAGATAGACTAGTCCTAATCCTAATAGGACTCTACATGTAACCCGCCCCTCCAACATATATAAGGAGGGGCAGGGCTCCCAAAAGGGGGGAAGATTGACAAGTTCCACAAGTTGGACAAGTTAGGTTTAGACAATAGCTCTCGAGTTAGAGCACTCTTGTAACCGTGATCATCATCATCAATATCAATGAAGTAGGATGTAGGCTTTTACCTCCACCGTGAGGGGCCGAACCTGGGTAAAACATCGCGTCTCTCGTCCCGCTCAACCCCTCTCAAGCTACCACATAGATGCGTTGGCCTCGCGACTAAGTCCTGACACTAAGGACATCTGCCGTGACAATTCCACGACAGGAACAGAGGGGGCGAGCACGGGGGGGGAGGTGTAGGAGCTCACAAGGATGCAGCAGAGAAGGTCAGCGGGCTCGGGGACATGTCGGAGCCGGCGGATCGACGGCGGCGGTGGTCGGAGCCCGAGGTGGAAGACGACGGCGATGGCGACGTTGTAGGGCGCCCGAGGATGCGTGGCTCGTCTGGGATGATGAAGACGATGAGGCGGAACCAATGGACATGGCGGTTGGTCGAGGGACGGGCAGTGGCTGCGGTGGTCGGCGATGGTGGCGACGGCCACGCTCGGGTGGGTGAGAGATAGGGGTCCAGGCGAGGGGAGAGAGAGCGCTGAGAGGGGGGAAGGATCCGGGGGGATCTGGGCGTCTCACTGGTGTGGCTAGAAGAGCCGGGGCGTTGCGCTGGAGCAGGAGGTGGCACGGCTGCGGCATGCCGGCACGCAGCTGCTCCTACTGGCAGGAGCTAGAAGACAGTGTTGCCCCTGGTGGGCTGGGCTGCTTCTGCTAGGTAAGGCCCAGGTAAACTGGCCTAGGTTAGTTTCCTTCTTTTTTTTACATTTCTGTTTCTGTTTTCTAATATTTCAATTCTGTTTTGATTTGATTCACAAACCAAATCATTTAGTAGCTTCTGAAAATATTTATGTGGCTTGATGCAATATATTCAAAGCCACTCACAGGTTTTCAGGATTACTGGACTTGCAATTCTTTTTATAGAAGAATTAAATCCAACTCAAATATTTATTGATTTAAATCCAGATGGCCAAAATAATTCCTCAAAAATGTTATATATTTTTGGTTTGGACCAAAACCCTTGCCAAAAATATTAAACATTGTTGGAGAGCATTTTGGAAACATTGGATGCATTTTCCAGGGTTATTTGCCCTTCTTTTAATTAAAATTTTGAGGCTTTCAAATTTCCTCAATTCAAGTTTCTTGAATTTAAACATGATGCATGGATGCAACTCACTGATGCAACTAATTACAAAGCAGAATTCTAGGGCTGTGACATCTTGACACCCTTAGTAACTTCTTCATCGGTTAGCTGAATGTTGATGTGACGTTGGTAGTCTTCTACTTCACCAGTGTACTCACACATTAAACCGGAGCGGCGACTTAACGGCAAGATGCTCCAGGATATCCAGCATCACACAAAGTCGACGCTTGATAAACCATTGGACATAAAGGCTCAAAGCTTGGCGAGTTGAGGGGCATATGAGGCCCATTCCTGGGCACTTAGACTTTGCGGCAGTGGATGAGTGTTGGAAAGCCGGTGGGCACGGTAACTCGGCAGAGGGTTCTCGTCTTCAGGGGAGGTGTCTTTACAGTAGAACCAAGTTTGGTTCCACTCTTTGGGGTGACTGTGCAGCTTGGCATGAGGAAATTCAACCTCTTTTCTTTTTTGAATGGAGACGCCACCAAGTTCAGTGTTTGGTCTGTCTACAAATTCAGTATGCCGATTCAGATGGAAAAAATCCCGAACAGCTCAGCAGTTGGTTCTTCTTGTAAGTACACTTCACAGAAGACTTGGAAATTGCATATATTGGATACCAAGTTAGGTCCAATATCTTGAGGGTGGAGCTGGAAACTGGCAAGCACATCCCGGAAAAACTTTGACCCGGGCGGTTTGAAACCATGGCCTGTGTGATCAACAAATACCACTACCTCACCCTGCTTAGGGGTGGGAGGATTCTCTGGTCCAGGAACTCGCCACCGGATCTCTCTTTTTTTGGTAAGGTACCAATTTTGACCATTCCATTAAGCTGCTCCTCGGTAACCCGGGAGGGAGCACAGTTGCAGGCATAAAACTGCTTGGCCATTGCGAGTGAAAAGCTGAAAAGAAGTACCGGTTTAACAATTCATTTATGGTGGTGCATAAGGTGCAATGGGATAAAGAAATCCAAGTATGTAAATTTTGTAAACCGGCGGCTGATACAATAATGAATGACAAGGTGGTAAACAGAACAAAGGTATACGCATACTGTTAAACCGGAGTATGACAACAGAGATAAAGGGATTGCCGATTTACAAGGGAACTAATGGTATGTGATAGATTGCTTTTTTCAAAGGTAAACGGCCTATGTGATAAAGAGGATACAGATCTAAGGTAAGAATGACTAAGTAAGGTAAAAACAGGTTTCACAAGGTTGCATGGAAATTTTGGATCTACCGTAAGACAGGAAACCAAAAAGATTTCGACCTAAAAAGGGTGGTCCCGAAGCGATTCACAAAGGTCCAGGTCAGTTTTTATGCGCATAAGGGTTTGTTGTGGTAAAAGAAGATAAGCCATTACACAAAATATATCAAGCTTGAGGTTTTTATCCATGGACTAAGGAGGAACAGGGAAGAACAGTGCCGGAGCCTCGATGAACTTCGATGAACAAGGAAACCCTAGGCAGATCTACAAAGGAGGAAAGGAAAGGACTTACAGCGGCTGTTGAAGCAGCGGAGGTACGTCGCGGCTCTCTGGTGCAACCAGGTTGATCCAGTGACCAACGGAGAGGCGGAGGCGAAGCTCGGCGACGGCGGCGGCGCTCGGTTGCAGAGGCATCGCAAGGAGGAAGAAGAAGCGAAGGAGACGAAGGGGGAAAAGGGAATGGCCCTTGGTCCTATTTATAAGGCGAACCGATAAGCGACGAGTGCATGAATCGAGGAGCTTAAAATGGATAGTTAATAAGGATGTCGCCTCGATGGTTGGACATTCATTAATGAAGGTATCTTCGGCTTCAACGAATAGATGACGTCATGGCGGTTTACTACGGATCTAAAGCATGACATCACGACGGTTTACCAGATCTATACGAAGGTGCCAGGGCAAGAATTTTTCTAAGTATTGAAGATTGACATGAACAAGTTCAAATAAATCTGGGGCCTAATGTTGGGGATATGACTACTGGAGGTAAACCGGCTAGGAGTGGTCGGGTTAACTCCATGAATATAGAAGCCCGTGAAGACATGAGGATGGTGGCGCTTTATGAAGGCCCAAGGCCCAAAGGCGAGTTAAGTCCTCTTTCATGTAACTTGTGTTGTAAGTTAGAAGGAATAGAGACCGAGCCGGACACGTTTATGATCCAGCCTCGAGACTCTGTAAACCGGCAGGCGTTAACCTAAGTATATAAAGGGACGACCCGGCAGCGGTTTAGGGACGACAGACAACAACTCGAGAACCAGGCAAAGCGGATTCGCTCCCTGGTCATCGAAAGCCTAGCAATACCAATCACAACTAGACGTAGGCTTTTACCTTCATCGAAGGGGCCGAACTAGTATAAAATCCCTCGTGTCCCTTGTCCGGTTTAAGCCCTTTAAGCTAACCCATAGCGATGGCTCCACGACTAAGTCCTTTCACGAGGACATCTGCCGTGACAAACCCACGACATATGGCGTTGAGGATTCCCTTGTCCGTGCAATTTTTGTAAAAGAATGAAATTGCGTCTTCCTCGCGAAAGTCCTTGACCTTGCTCATTACAAGGAGGAATCTGGCCCAATAGTGATGTACTGTCTCTTGGGGCTCTTGTATAATGTGGGAAAGATCACTTATGTGAGGGTGGGTGGGTAGATTTAGGTCCAAACCCTGACCCGATCAGAGACCCAGGGGCAGAGGAGTTTCCGAGCTTGGCAGTTCGGGCTCCGGGACGTTGCCCAATAGTTCTGGCCTGCTGTCCGATTCTAGGTTCGAAGCTTGGGCCATGTCCTCCCATAGACGGGTATCCGTCTCGGAGAGCTCGGGGATCCGGACATAGTTTGTCCTCCAAATAGAGGAAGAATCGCTGCATTGCTCCTCCACCACCGCTATTCGATGGGTGACCGGCGGAGAGTTAATCTCCCTTTGGTCGGGTTTAAGCCCGATCCGATCATAGTCCGTAGCGACTCGCAAGGCGGTGATGCGATCTAAGAGCTCATTCAAGGAAGAGAGCTCCATTGGATCCATCTGCTCGGTGAATCCTGAGCCGACGTGGAGGCTGTTTTTGATGACCCGAGAAGTCATCGTCGGTGTGACGGCCGAACGGGAGGTCATGACGAAGCCGCCTAGTCGGAGAGTTTGGCCTACAGCCAGGGCTCCTCCAGAGGTAATGTTGTCCTTGACAACAAGACGAGCCATCAAACCTTACCGTGATGGCACAGTGGAACTCTCAATGAAAGCACCAATGTCGGTGTCAAAACCGGCGGATCTCGGGTAGGGGGTCCCGAACTGTGCGTCCAGGGCTGATGGTAACAGGAGGCGGGGGACACAATGTTTACCCAGGTTCGGGCCCTCTCGATGGAGGTAATACCCTACGACTTCCTACTTGATTGATCTTGATGATATGAGTATTACAAGAGTTGATCTACCACGAGATCGTAGAGGCTAAACCCTAGAAGCCAACCTATGATTATGATTGTCGTTGTCCTACGGACTAAACCCTCCAGTTTATATAGGCACCTGAGGGGGCTAGGGTTACACAGAGTCAGTTACAGAGAAGGAGATCTACATATCCGAATCACCAAGCTTGCCTTCCACGCAAAGGAGAGTCCCACCCGGACACGGGACGAAGCCTTCAATCTTGTATCTTCATAGTCCAATAGTCCGGCCAAAGTATATAGTCCGGCTGTCCGAAGACACCCTAATCCAGGACTCCCTCAACGACGATAAAACGCCGAGATTTTGAGGAAGGAATTCGGGGACAGATCATGGAAATCTATCCCGTAATAATACATCAGCCCGCGGACGAAAGGGTGGAGTGGAAACCCTAGCCCGCGGAAGAAATGGGGGAGGAAAACTACCCTCTCAGTGGGCTTCGGCGTGGGGACGACTTGTCCCCCAGTCGGCAGGTGGTGAGTGATCTCCTTCGCCAAGTATCCGGCCGCCCGATGCTCCGTAATGTTCTCCTCCTTGACGGAGGAGACCATCCACTTGCCTTGACCTCCGGATCCGGACATGGTTGCTTGAGTGGAAAGGAGATGAGAACTTGGGCGCTGGAGCTCGAGATTAGAAAGGTGGAGACAGAGAGAGGGCGTGAGAGAGGAAGAGGGAACCCTTATCCCCTTATAAAGGCAACGAATATTAAACGCCTCCTCACTCGCTTTAAGATTCGCCTATTCCCAAGGGCTGTATAAACGGCACGGTTGGGTTACTCATGCCCGCATTGATGAGAATCCCGTGATAAGGGGACACAATCTCTGCTTTGGCAAGACGTGCCAATGGCAACCGCGTCTCGGGACGTGGGGCGTCGAAACATGAAAGCGGTTTGAAATTATGACCGAACAGACGTGATGTAATATTGTAAAAGCTGTCAGTGGATTAGACCCGTGTAAAAATATATTCTCTCTGCGATTGTGTATGGTGTGTGTGACAGCTCCGGATACTATCATCGCATCCGAAGACTATCTTGAAGTTCGGATAGAAGGGAACCCGCCTTGCAATGTCGAAGACAATATGCGCGTCGGACTCCTCGTCATTGAAGCCATGTTCAGGGGCTACTAAGGGAGTCCTGGACTAAGGGGTCCTCAGGCGTCCGGCCTGTTATCCATGGGCCAGACTGATGGGCTGTGAATACATGAAGGCCGAAGACTGTACCCGTGTCCGGATTGGACTCTCCTTGGCGTGCAAGGAAAGTTTGGCGACCGACTATGAAGATTCCTTCTTATGTAACTGACTCTATGTAAACCCTAGATCCCCTCGGTGTCTATATAAACCGAAGGGGTTAGTCCGGAAAGGATATACATTCATTACCATAGTCATATGGGCTAGACTTCTAGGGTTTAGCCATTATGATCTCGTGGTAGATCAACTCTTGTAACACCCATATTCATCAATATCAATCAAACAGGATGTAGGGTATTACCTCCATAGAGAGGTCCCGAACCTGGGTAAACATTGTGTCCCTTGTCTCCTGTTACCATCGATTCTAGACGCACAGTTTGGGACCCCCTACCCGAGATCCGCTGGTTTTGACGCCGACAGACCTCACATGGCCCCCTCCACTTATTCTTGCACCCACACACTTCGTCTTCCTTCAGAAAAAAATCATCCACTAGCTCAAACCCGAGTTCTAGCTCATCTTGCTGCCATTTTCGATCTCTTTGCTCAAAGCTCCATTCACAGAACTGCTTTCGGGGATTGTTCTTCGGTATGTGACTCCTCAAATGGTCCAATTAGTTTTTGTTCTAGTGCTTTATTTATTACAAATATTTGCTTCTTAGGTGACCCTGTTCTTGAGCTTGCATGTCAAATTTATGTGGTCAAAAGTAGTTTTAATGCATGATATATCCTCTAGGCACTTGTAGGAGTAGTTGATATCAATTTTGTTGAGTTTGGTTCACTTTTATTTTTGAGTTACTAAAATTTCAGAAATTTTTCAGAGAAAGAAATATTTTTAGGAAAATGTATCAAGGTGGTTCCTCAAGGAAGCAAGGACCCAGGCCCACGATATGTGAGTCGGATTATGAACTATCAAGAGAAGCTCATGTGCAGCCTTGTGAATGGCTGTCAGAAGACTTTATGGTCCAAGCAGGAATTAAGGAGGAATTTGACGCGTATGTGTGTAATGCTGAACTTGAGTGTTTCGTGTCAGATAAGTGTCCCCAATATTATCACCTAACTAATTTATTTGTGAGAAGGTTTAAATTTACATCATCACGCAATTCTCAAACTGTTCTATTTGATCTCTATGATAAATCTTATACCATGGACTTAGAAGATTTTCATACTGCTTGTAAACTCCCGCAGTGGGGTTACTGTTAGTGAACCTCGCAAATCTGAATTTAAAGAATTCCTTGCTAGTATCACTATTGGGGAATCTAAAGAATTAACACAAGCTGCCATAGGGAGCATTCATTTTCTTGCCATACATTATTTTGCTCTCTTCGTGGGTAGATGCATTAACGATAAAGATGAGGCTTGCCACATGTGCGTTCCAGATCTTAGTGTTCTCAAGAGTGCGGTATTGGGTGATAAACAATACAACTTGGGGGCTATTGTTGCACGTAGTTTGCATCTTAATAGTTTTTATCGGCACCTAAGAATATGAAGCAGATTGATTCTTTATATGTTTTTTTGCGTTATATATCTTTCGCCTACAACTTGAGAATGAAACTATGAATAATTCAGTGCATCGATCGTCTTGCCTAAATGCATACTAATTGACCAATTAATTATGTAGATTGTCTTATTTGATTGTATCGTGACTTTGATTTTTTTTTCGTTACCTTAAAAGTCCGCCCCAGGTAACTTCAAATCCTGGATCCACCACTGAAAACAGTAAGACAGACCTACCTACGAGCCTCCACAGTAATTTTGATCTATGAACGCGTTGGATTTGCTCGGTCGTCAACTCGTTACGCACGTACGGAGAACCATTTTGCGGGCAGCTGCTCCGCAGAATTAGCTGCGGTTCCCGTCGATAATCGGGCCGTAAGATGTCCAGCCCAATTTGCAAAGCATATCATTCGTACATGAACTTGCAGGTCGTCCAGGTCTCTTCGTCTATCCCCGATCGCCGGCCCTATCCCTATCCCTGAGCTCCTCTGTTGGTCGAGGCTGCGCCGCCACCGTCCTCAATCCCGGCGGCGAGCTTCCGCGCCCTCTGATACCCATCTACTCTTCTTCTGCAGGCCCCCATGGTGGGTCTCTTCTTTACTTTATTTTTTAATGTCGTCTCCTGCAGCGTTCTGCCTTGGCGACTGCGGCAGCCGCACGCGCTGCTGGCTTCCATCGCCGATTGTATTCCTCTTGCGTCCGCCTCCATGCGCTTGCAGCTGGTGGCTGTGGTAACGGGACTGACGGTGAAGGAGATTCGACAGAGCCGATCGTGATGAGCACCTCATCCTCCTTTTACTCCGCAGGATCAGCGTCCCCTTTTCTTTTGTGTCTGACCAACAGGGTACGCGAACAACGTCTCCCTGGCAACAGGCCATAGAAATTAGATTCGATCTTCAACATCTGATTCTATGGTTGATTTCCCTTGATTTATAGATAATTTTAGCTGGCTTCATAATCTGCAGGTAGGATGACGTACGTTGTTGATTTGTTGTACTGATGCGTGATCGGGCATCTCGGGAGGATGTGTACTGTTTTGTATGACAGATTCCTTGACTTGCAAGTTGCAACAATGGAATTCATGTATTATGCATAGTTTTTCTGAAAGCTATTATGCATAGTTGTATATTTGCATTAGCTTTATTGGTTATATATGAATTTACTAACAGATTATGTCCACCATTTTCATTGTTAAATTGTACCCTGAATAACCTTTGATACTTTAGCAAGTTCTATGTGATTATAAATTCAGTGTGGTGCTACTTTTTGTAGACTATTTGATCAAATGCTCATGTACTTTAAAGATTTACCTTACATCTGCATTTTTGTTCTGGTGCATTGCATGTTTTAGTAAACTGAAATTCCTGATATGCTTGACAGCTAGGCCATGGACAACACATTGCAGAGGCCATTAATATGTAGCAAAGCCATTTTATGAGGTCGTCGTTGACAACAATGTTATGCTCAACTTTGAGAGCCAATCTTCTTTTATCCGTATTCAACTCTTGTTGGTAACATATTCATCTCTTGTTAGGCACGCTTATACGCTGATGTTACATTTTTGCCGGATTTTGATGTTTGTGCATTGGAGAGCTTCCTTGATGCTGGCATCAGCTTGGAAGTTGTTGCTTTTCAGAGAACTCTGGGAACCATATATCCTTCACAAGGCACACAATTATTCAGAAGAATAGTAACTGTTAGTCGTGCTTAGATGCTTCACATTCCATTCTTTTACTGCCCCCAAACGTACTATAACAAACAATCATCTTCGTATTTGAGGCATTGCAGTTTTGGATACTCATACTTCTTACATATATTTGTACCATCTAAATTTATGGCAGATATTTCTCCTATTTTTTATTAAAATGGACGAGCGCGGCAACACGTGCCTTCATGGTCTAGTAGTAGATTATGAGTCGGAGGGAGCGGCAATTACAGTTTCAAATGGTGCAATACAGGCCCGTCGGCAACAGTGACCCTTCCCTCACGAACCATCTTAGCTCTCCTGATCTGACTATCTTGCCTTACTCTTTTCCGTTGTCATGTGTCGTCAAGATGCACAAGTACATTAGTTGTCACACTGTTTATCTGCTCGTGTTCAAGATTTTTCTTACAAACAGGTAGTTTTTTTACTAGGACAATGTCCATGTGTTGCAACGGGATATAAATATTTTAATATTTTAGTATTTAGCTTGTGATTACCTGCCTATATTAATGCGATTGTGTAATGTTTCAAATCATGTTCGTGATTTATCTTACAGTTTGATGAGAAGATTGGCAAATAAATCTCTACTACTTAAAAAGAACGTTAGGTTCCCATTTCAACTTTCTTCCATCACCTCTTCGTCCAACCTTCCTTGTATAATAATAAATCAACTTAATTTACTTACATTTTGAACCATTTCTAATTTAATTTACTTATCAAACTTCTGATCAAAATATAAGGTGATTCATGGGCAGAATTTCATGATCATTTATTTATACAATTGCATTATTATAGACAGTAAAATCACAAACCGACGTACTAGAAGATTTAAATCCCGTTGCAACGCACGGGCATTGTTCTAGTTAAAATAAAATTGGTTGGGGGGGGGGGGGGGGGGTAAATTAAGGTGATTGATTATCACATGCAGGGAATGTTGGACGAAGAGGTGATGAGAATAAAAGTAAAACATGAAAAGTTATATATTTTCTTAAAGTACTATAGAGACAAATGTCTACCATCAACCAAGGGGTAGTCTTAGCTTTCCACCCAGAGCAGTCAACCAAAGTTGTTTACTCATCGGGTGTTGAAGCAATTCTAACAGTTCCCATATCATTAAAAATACAATTATTTACGAGAGGTTGAGGCAAAAATAGCTCTTCAACAGCTCCCGTAAATTTAAATTTTTTACGGGTCCTCTATAATTGCTGATAACTCTCCTTATGTTTACGGAAAGATGATCTTTATGTATAATTTTGGCGGCCAACCTTCATGTCCGGACACCCTCGCACCATGGCGCCACGCCACCTCGCCGGCCACCATCGTCATCGCTACCACGCCACCTTGTCGGCCACTGTCACATGTGTCACTAACTTGCGGGCCATAGGCCATTAGTTAGGCTTGTTTAATGAAAAATTATTTAAAAAATATTTTAGTGAAAGATGTTTACGGGAATTAAAAAAATTGTCTTCTAACAAGTTCCTCTAAATTATACAGACATGACTTTTACGGAAAGTTTTTTAGGTGAGCTATTGAAGTTGCTCTTATTGGGTCTAGAAGATCATAGCCGTTAGATTTTCTTTTCTCAAGTTTTGGGTCAGTTAGTAGTAGGGGGAAACTTGGCTATGACCCAAATCAAAGGCAGACAAGGGACACAATCAGGACAGAGGAAATGTGCGCACATATACATTGTGCCCTCAGAAAAAAAATGTGCAAAAAAACGACTGTTACCCAAATGAAAATCAACTAGCTTTTCAAAAAAAATTAGAAAAGGCCCAGGCCAATTACATTACTGACTAGCATTACATTCCTCCTGGAGGAGGCGCCTGCGCGAAACTGGGACATCAGCAACGGTAACACTGTCCCCAAATCTCCTAGCGTAAGTAGCTAATTCGTGGGCCATTCGGTTACACACCTTCTTGACTGCAGTGATGGAAACCTACTTAAAACTCTCCATTATAACTAGGTTTTTAATAGACACTTAGCATCCGATTTTTTAAAAATATATCTATTTAGTCAAGGGAATAATTATAATAAAAAGAGCAGCCAATGTGGGGAAAAATCCACTCATAACAACGAACACCACCTAAGAAACTCGAACTGCGCTGTAGCTAAACACGATTTTATATTTGAAGCCAATCTTATTGGGCAACCGGCTGGCATCCTGCGAAAGCTCTCTGGCAGTCGACAAGGAGGGAGGCGTTTGACAAGCATTTTAGTAGAACAAGCTCACCAGGACAGGGAGGAGACCTAGAGGACTTGTTCCATCACCATATTTAGCATACTGTAGTAGTTCACTATGACACACTTCAACTATTCAGAACAAAAACTTCCTATGGCTTATCCAGAAAATTACGTAATAACATCATTGAGCACCAAATCTTAAGATACATGTAGCAATGCCAGTTGGTACATAGTAATACATCATTGTACACATCAAGAATTCAGTTCTGCAGATATTGGGAGTAACTGGTCCAAAAAGAAAAGGAAACAAGAATCCATGTCTTGGTGTCTGGCTTGTACTTCTGAATACACCAATCTAAGATAAATCATTCAGAATGTTGTTTGGGACAAGGCTACGCTTTCATCATTGACTTTACTTGTGAGGCCAGCTACCTGAGCCATTGTCGTATCTAGAGTAATATGTGGAGCTAGAGCGAGAGAAACCTTTCGATCTTTCAAAACCATAAAGATCGTTCCCGGACCTTGGGTGCGACATGGGAGGCCACACACGACCAGAAGCAGAACCACTAGGTGGCCTCAAGTGTAGTGAACCTGCAATAACATAGTCAGTCTCATGCCATTCACTAAACATCCAATATTGCTAGTCAGGAGGAATACCCTTGTTGTTTCCATGACCAGTTGAGGGCCTGAAATATCCTGGTGCAAAATTGGGAGGACGATGGGAAATGAAACCTTGGTCTCTTGCGCAAGGAGCATGCGAGTGAAAGACGCCTTGACATTCTGGGGCATGAGGAGGATGTCGAGGATGTAACCCTTGACCTGGTAGTCCAGGAGGAGGATGCGGAGAATGAAAGTCATGACTTAGTAGTCCAGGAGGAGGATATGGACGATATGCGCCTTGCTCTGCTAGTACCAGAGGAGGACGCCGAAAATATATGCCGTCATCTACTGGAACATGAAGAGGGTGAACAGGGTATGATCGTTGATCTGAAAGAAGAGAAAGATGATGTGCATGCTCAGCAACTACCAGAGGAGGACAGTGAGAGAATAAGACTTCCATGTATGTGGACTAATAGATAATACAAGCTTACCATATATCACTTGTTGTGCTTCCACATGAGTAACCCCAATTTCTTTTATTTTGTCAATGCTTATCTCTCCCTTGCTTGTGTTTACCGGTGATCTTCGGTCCCGTACAACAAAACCAATTAAAGAGTCTTGGTTTGTATGGACTGTTGACGCGCCTTTCCAGAAACCATATTTTTTAAGGACTGTTATTATCTCCTTCTGTCCGGGACATACATAAATACATGTATCATCTTCTATTGTTGCTAAACCAATTCTTTTGTTCACTTTTAACATCTTTGCAACCTGCATCAGTGTCATAAATACCTTAAACATAATATTCTGAATGTCCATACCTTAAAAAGACTAGAAATGGAAAATCAAGTGTCAACGTTACCTCCTTCATTCCCCCTAAGCCATTTTTCGAAGACTCGGCATTCAAGCACAGGGAAATTACCTAATAGAATATTGATTGCAAGTAAATATTAGTTCAGGTTTATTTCTGTGATGTTTCATCAACTAGTAAAACTGATAAAAGAAAAATGACGCTACAAAACACATACTCCCTCCGTTCCAAAATATAAAGTCTTCTTAGAGATTCCAATATGGACTACATATGGAGCAAAATGAGTGAATCTAAACTCTAAAATACGCAATATGCATCTGTATGTAGTCCATATTAAAATCTCTAAATAGTCTTATATTTAGGAATGGAGGGAGTAGTTATCTACGTATGCCACATACAATTTCAAACTCATTTCAACACAATAGTAAATAATCATATAGGGGGGGGGATGTCAAATCATAAGAACAAGGATGAATCATCTATAATGTAAGAAAATAATCTTACCATTATCGACCGGTTTTGAGAGTAACGAAGATCCTTGAGGAATTTTTTAAAATCCCCCCATTTCACTCTTCTTTCGATTTCTATGGTTTTCGGCCAGACAATATCTTGAATTTTTTCCCCGCTGCAAAAAGAACACATGGATATCTTATAATAAGAAACAACATGGTTTGAACATCCACCATTCACAACAACTAAATATTTGTTTCTCAATCTAAGAAACAGGTATATTCCTACTGTATGATTACGGTGGAAACAAATAAATACACTATGCACATCAGATTATCATTAAATCTGATCAACTCAAGACATCTGTTGTCGTACAAAGACAAATTATATTAATTCTAACTTGTAGAAAGCAATTAAGGCACCATATATATCAATTTTGTTATGCTTCAGACCTTCACTAAGAAAATGTTACAAGTGTTATCTATGTAGGCAAAGATATTGATATCATGGTAAATGTCTTGCCGAATGAGGTCTTGCATGTAGGCCCAAGTCATGTGACGTAGAGGTACTTCATCTGAGAGTATACATATTCTTCAACAAGAAGAACATCCCTTGGATTAACTTCATCTAGAAAGCTCATTACTCTGACATGTCTGCCTCCACAACACTTTGGCAGGTGCCGCTCCTTTTGATGGAGAGACTGTATGTCTCCATGGGACAAATTTCAGCCTTTGGCTAAATGTGATGTTGGGAGAGGTGATACTGTTAGGTTTTGGTAGGACACATGGTCTGATCATACTATGCAATCTAAATCCCCCCACCCCCCAGTTGCATTATTTAACTATTGATGAGGAGACCACCATTCAGAAGGCCTTAACCTATGAATGTATATGTGACATGTGTCACCCTCCACTGTCTTCTATGGCATCCTCCCAATGCAACAACCTTGTAATTATTCATGATCAATTGAGCTACTTTGATGATGGTGGTTCCTAGAAACTCACTGCGGGCAAGGGTCTTTCTAGCAACAAAGTTTTCTGTTGCTGGAAAAAAGACCCTTGCCCACAAAACTTTCCAGCAACAAAGTTACAAGACTATAACCAATCATGATCCTTATCCCACCCCTATGTCGTGGATATGGAAGCCATATTGTGAATGTAAACATAGGCTGTTTTCTTACTCCTACTTGACAGGCTCTATAACAGAGATCTTTTGGGGAAGGACCGCAACACTTATTTTTTTGATGTGATTTGGCCAAAACTTTTGGTGGATGTTGAACCAGGAGTGGAATTTGGACATGCAACTCATGGATATGTTAGAAGAAGTAAACACAAGAGCCAAGACAAATGCTTCTTTGAGATGGTTATTCTTGTATTCTGGAGCTAATGGAATCACAGTAACATGATCGTATTTGATGGTGACACACCTAACATTCATGAATGTTTTAGGATGTTAAAAGGATACTTTGCTAATGATATGTATAGAGAAAAACCTAGCCCCAAAGATTGAATGCAATAGGACTTAGATATTTTGCAAGGTAGCTCTGGCTGCCCACCCTCCATTGTACATTTTCCATCAAACAATTTCTAGAAGCGCAGTAGTGTCTTCGCTACTATTTTCCACTTAAAATGGTACAAGGAATAATTGAGCAGGAAAAAGAAATGAACAGAAGTCCACATATACATACGAAAATATACATTATCTGATGATCGGTATCAAAAATCTTTAAACCCCGAAATGTTTATATGAAAACTTGTGTTACATACAAAAAATAGAATCATATGTAGTGGAGATGTTGCAACAACGAAACGTTTCAACCCTGAAATAATTAACATGTTACAACTACCTACTTTAATTAATACAATAATATGACAGAAAGGCTTGTTTTGTTGGAGTTTGACTCGTTTGACCTCATTGGCCTCTCACTATCAAATTCTTTTTTGACATTATGCCCCATTAGTACCAATAGAAAATGTATGTTTTGTCCCTGTACTATTATGAAAGTGATGCCTAAAGGACCAAAACCATCTCAAGTCCTACAGTTGAAGGCTTCAACACCTATTATGTAAGGGAATGGAGATTTGACTGGATTGAGTAGTAAAACAGTTACATAACTTCGAAGCACAGTGCAAACTTCTACCAATCAACATCCTAGTAAGGAACTAAGGATATATATTGGGCTGAGTGTATGTGCCGGCTGTGTGTATGGGTTTGGCCCAAAGGCCCACCCTAGTGTATATCTACTCATACTTGTAGGCTGTAGCTAGAGAGGAAGAGAGTGTTCCAGATTTTTCCCCAAAGTGACAACATGGTATCAGACCCAGGTTACGACTGAAGCCATCACCAAAGGTGAGAGGAAAGGTGGTGCTCATAGCTGTGGGTGAGGAAGGTTCTGGCGCTAGTGGAGCTTCCTGGAGTGAGGGGGAATCGCATGGGAGAAGCTGCAACAGAGCCATGGCCTGTAGCAGAGAGGAGCTGGTCTGGAGCAAGGGAAATAGAAGCGCTGCTGGTGGTGGACTAGAGCGGAGAGAAGAGGTTCCTGGGGCAAGGAGAATGGGGCAACGCAGCAGGTCGGCATTGAAGCTTGTGGTGTGCAATCTGGGACTGGGGCCCTTTCTTGTGGCTCGTGCAGGTACTGTAGGTCGTGGGTGCTAGGGGCAGCAATAGGAAGCAGAGGTGTGGCTGCTCGAAATTGAAAGCTTCGGCCAAGACGGCTGCCACCAACGCGTGCAAGTAGAAGGATCTGTAGGCCTGCGGTGTTGGTCTGTGCTCGTGAATGTAGAGCTGGGTGAAGCCTTACGGCTATTATCACGTGGAGGTGAGTTAATTGCTCAAAACCATCACATTTGTGGCTAGGGTACTCCAAAACTACGACGTTCGCCGAGAACTACAAAAAACCATCAACACTGCGGCAAGTGAATAAAAAATCGCACTGATTTAATATTGAGCCGTGTCTACTAGGAAAACTGATAGGTGGGACCTGCCTGTCTAGGCTGATGTGGCGAAGGCTAGTCCTAGTCAAAGTTTGACTACTGAGGTGGATGGGGGTCCCACTTGTCTGCCTCACACCTCCTTCCTCAAATTTCTCACTTCCTTCCCTTCTAACCAGCTCCACCGGCGGCTGAGGCCGAGCTGAAGGAGGGGTTCCCTCCAGCAAGCGCCGCCGCCTCGCGCTCGCCTCTCCAGCAAGCCCCGCCCCGCGCCCGCCTCATCCCGCGGCTGAGTGCCCATCTCAACGTGAGGATCAAGCCCACCCTGCGCCTGTCGGCCTCCCCTGCGCGTGTGGTGTCGCCTCCCCTGCGCTCGACCTTTCTCCGGCGTCGCTCTATGAGCTCCCGCTGGCACCAGCTCCCGAATCCACCCCACAAGGCGTCGTCGCGGTGAATGACCACCCGACACCTGTTAGGGAGGGCGGGCGGTTGTGCCTCAACCTTGATGGAGCGGGCGCGCAGGGGCTCGGCCTCGCCGGAGCTGGCAAGGGCGCGGGCAGGCGGGGGCTCGGCCTTGCCGCAGGGAGGAAGGGGCACGGGCACGCGGGGTCTTGGCCTCGCCGGAGCAAGCAGGGGCGTGGGCATGCGAGGGTTCGGCCTCACTAGAGCGGGTAGGGGTGGGGGAGGAGAGGGGGCTCGGCCACGCGGGAGCATGATGGGGCACGGGGGTTCGTCCTCGCCGGAGCTAGCATGGTCAGCCGCCGCTGCTGTTCCTCCATCGCTCCTGTTGGAAGGGAGGAGAGGAGATAAGAGAAGGAGAGTAGAGCTGACGGGTGGGACCCCCGTCCACCTCAGTTGGTCAAAGATCGACTAGGATTAGTCTTTGCCACATGACGGTCGCAACCATCAGGTTTGCTGTTAGACGCGCTCAATTTCGAATCAATGCGATTTGTTATCCACTTGGCACAGAAATGGTGATCTTTTGTGATTTTTGACGAAAGCGGTAGTTTTGGAGTACCCTAGTCACAAATGTGGTGGTTTTGAGCAATTAACTCCCTGGAGTTAGTGGTGCTGGTGAAGTGAGTACTGTAGAAAGAAGCAGAGAAGAGGCGTGTTGCTGGAATCCGTTAGTGGAGAGAACGAGATGTTTTTCCGCTGGTTGCTGAAAGAAGGCAAAGGAGAACTTCTAGGAGGTGTGGTTGGTGTTTGTGACATGGAGCAGCGTGGTGGATTCATGGCATTGGTGTGGTAGCTGCACTGAACCTGCTTTTTAACTGTTGTTGCTCAAGTAAAGTGCAAGAGAAGATCCAATAGAGCAGAAGAGAAGAGGCTCTTGGTGCTTTTCAGTGACATTGAACAATGGGGGGAAATCAAAGAATTAAGAAGCTACATGAAAAGTCCACTCATTTGTTTGAGGAAAAAAATGGCAATCTCAATTTGAGTGCAAAAGGATCAAGTAAGATGCTTAAACCCTCAGTGAAGAGTTAGAGAAATTGAGACGGTCAAAGAGGACTACAGAAATTCCAAACCAAAGTGGAAAAACAACAATTCTAGGAAATCTTGTTAATCCTGCTCATATTGGCAAAGGTACCTCAAATAAAACTTCTTATTCCAACTGGATACTAGACTCTTGGAGCATTAGCACATGTCATAGGAAGGTGGAGTGAGTTTGAACCATATGCTCCACATCCACCTATGCATAAAAAGATTATTCAAGTCGTTGATGGAACTTATCATCCTATCAAATGGATCAACACTATGAAATACACTTCGTGTATCACATTGTCTTCAGTCTTATGTGTTCCATCATTTTCGGTTATTTTTGTGTCTATAAGCTCCTTGGTTGACGCTAGTTTAAACAACAGATTTTAATGCCTATTGAAGTGGACTCATCTAAGAGTGAGCCCTGTATCATAGGTGATGATTCATTGAATTTGCCTATTGCCTGAAGGAAAGAACCACAAGCTAAAGCAGGAAAGAACCACAAGCTAAAGCAGGAAAGCCTCCTGGAAGGTACAATTTTGAGCATGATGTTGCAAGCTATGTGGCATATGACTCACTATCGCCAGGGTATAGAGCTTTCATTGCTTCATTACAATCTTTTGTTATCCCAAGCGAATACATGATCCAAAGTGGTATGAGGCCATTATGGAGGTAACGAAAGCTCTTCAGAAGAACAAGACATGGTATCTTGTTTCTCTTCCAGCAGGAAGTTACTTGATAGTGGGTGTATACCGCGAAGCAAACCCTAGAAGGGAAAGTAGAATCGTGCAAGGTGAGACTAGTGGCAAGGGGCTAAGGTCAAACCTATGGGATTGGCTATGATGAAACCTTTGCGCCCGTTGCAAAGATGACTACAATAAGAACTCTTATTTCTTGTGTTGTTAGCTCTGGTTGGCCAGTGCATCAGTTGGATGTCAAGAATGCATTCTTGCATGGAGATCTTCAGGAAGAAGTTTATATGGAGATTCTACCTGGCTTTGGTAGTCCAAGCACCACGGACAAGGTGTGCCAATTGAAGAATTCTGTATGGTCTCAAGCAGTCACCGAGTGGTTTGATGAATTCTGACAAGCCATATGCAGTATGGGTTATAAACAGTGTCATGGGGATCATATTGTGTCCGATACTCCTATAGGCATTCAGAGAGTCATATTACCATCCTCGCAGTTTATGTGGATGGTATTGTTATCACCGGAGATGATAATGTAGAGATAAGTTGGCTGAAGGTGATGTTGAGAAAAGAATTTGAGATTAAGGATCTAGGTCAACTCAAGTATTTTTTTGTGAATTGCGATTGCAAGCTCTGCTAAAGGAATAGTTCTCGCTCTAAGAAAATATATATTGGATCTGCTCACTAAGACAAGTATGTTGGGTGCCGAGCTGTGTCAACTCTAATTGAGCAAAACCATCAGCTATGTGCACAGTCAGGAAATCCAATCAAGAGAGCTAGCAGCGGCTTGTCGGTCGACTCATCTATTTGTGCCACACGAGACCTGACATATCCTATGCCGTGAGTGGTGAGCCGCTACATGCATGACCCAAGAAGTGGGCATTTAGAGGTAGCACATAGAATTGCGCTATCTAAAATGGAGTCCTAGAAGAGGCCTATGGTTCAAAGGCAATGGACACTTGAATGTAGAGGGGTATTGTGATGCTGATTGGGCTAATTGTCTTGATAATAGAAGATCAACTTCTTGATATTGTGTTTTTCTTGGAGGGAACCTTGTGTCATGGAGAAAGAAGCAATCCATTGTGTCTAGACCGACAACTAAAGCAGAGTACAGGGCCATGACAGTAGGCCTTACTAAGATGTTGTGACCAAGCAATCTCTTGTCACAACTGAAAAGAAATCCCCTGTTAAAGCTTAAAAAAATCTCCTGTCAGAACTGAAAAGTACTTAGAAAGGGCCCTGTGAAGGTGTGGTGCAATAATAAATCAGCTATCAACATAGCCAACAACCCAGTCCAGCATGATAGAACGAAGCATGTGGAGATTGATCGCTTCCATATTAAACATAAGTTAGATGAGGGTATAATATAATTAATCAATTAAATTGAATAATAAAATTAAATAATATAAAACAGAGGATCCATTCTTGGTTCTCTGTCCGTTCATTTTGGTATGTTGCGTCGTCGCTGCATTGGACCTTCTTCGGCCGACTCCATCCCCATGCACACCTAAGTACCTGGATTGGCCCCAAAAAAAAGTCAGGACCTAGATTCGGAGAACTCTACATGCATCGTTGCCTTCTACCCACCCCCTCCCCTCTAAATATTGGCTCATGAGGGAGTCAATCCCATGGAGGCAGAGGAGGAACTGATGGAGCCACCGGACGAGGAGGTCAATCCTATGGGACGCTTCATATGGATCACGAGAGGCCGAGGTAGCTTCATACAGAGGACGAGGCCAAGGTAACACCCATGTACAAATCTAGCTACCTAAGCAGCTAGCTGGATCAACAGAATGATTGAGGCGCTTGTGAGCTAAGTAGCCAGATCAACTTTTTTGCGGATGGATTGATTGAGGCACTTGCTTGATGACATGAGCCACTGATGCAAGCCGGCGCCTTCTCCATTGCACATGGCAGCCGCCATGACATCTCCAGTATCCAGATCCAAGCAGACGCTCATCGCCACCGTTGTAGGGCAAGACTTCGTCGAATGTGTTGCGGAAAGGTCAGTAACCAGGCACATACTATCGCGTGTGCTGCCTAGCCATGACGTTGTCGGCGGTGCAGAGGAGGCTCTATGCAGGAGGAACCGGCAATCCCGTCGCGATGGGGGCATGGGCTGGAGATGAAGGAGATGATCTCGATTGAGGGGAAGGGAATATGATGGGAGAACTGGGGAGCGCGCAAGCCTCACCTCGTGACAGGGGTGCACAGTGAGCGCGTCGACGACGGTCTCACACAGTTGCACATTTGGGGCGCCATTGTCTTGCCCTGCTCACTCTCGGCGCCTACGTCAAGTCAAGGAGGAGGAGGTTACCAGCCATGAACGCGTCGGTGGCACAAGCTTCTTGCGGCGGAGGTCAAGGTGGATAGAAACAACGACGAGGTTGACTGATGGAGTTCATTGATAATGTTTAAATTTCACAATCTCCTTTTGATCTATCATCGGTGATTTTAAAATTCTATTAAAACTTCAATTTCGACTCTTGGTCCATCATGCACGCTCTTGAGTAAGCATGAGGTGGTGTGTTTTACTCTGCATATATGATAGTTGATTAAGTTGTGTCTCACGGTGTTTGTTCTGTCGCTAGAGGATATCAAAAAGATGGAGGGATTGATAAAGAATGTTGAGCCACTCTTTTGTAGGTGGTGTCAATGGCGGTCAATTTATGAGTTATGAATTCTCACTTGGAACAAAGAAACAAAGCCATTCAGATGATACATGCTCCCAGCAGTAGTGAATTAATTGTGGACCAATTGGTAGAACAGATCATTGTAAGTGGTACAACATACAAGTTCATGCTTGTAATTCAAACAATTACTGAATGGATTCATGCCTCTCTGCATATATGATTAAAGGGCATATTGCTTCTTCAGTCTCATTTCAGTATATAAGGCGTGCATAAATTTTAATAATACTCCTTTTTGCTCTCATTTATCTGTTGTATTATAAGATTGAATATGTTTTTCACTCATACCTAAGACACTAATAGAAGGAAGCACATCAATTTAGAAGCTACTATTGTGGTTAATAGTTCAATGACAATTTTTTGCTCCATGCTCCATGATATTTAAGCTACTATTGTAAAAAATTGAAAGATGTTTTAGCAAACCACCAATTTGGTAAGTGCAAAACAACAATCATTTTTACATGTATAAGGTTGTCAGTTATCGAAACAAAATATGTTACTTGTCTAAAGACAGAACAATGAGACATCATACTAAATCAATGGTAAGAATGATGTAAAAAAATCATTTGAAAGCATAATCATTTTACTTCTTTACCTTCTAAAGAAAGCGAGCACAAACACCGCGATGCTCTTAAGTTGGATCACACCATCCCATATACTTGTACGGGCCGACGGAGATATGCGACCAACGACTAAGTTCATATCATCATCTGAAAAATGATTGCATTAGAAATATAATGTGTTGTTTTACATTCTTGTAAAACATGTTTAGTACCTAATAAATGTCACACCATATTTATATTTCACTCTGTCACTAGGAATCACCTAGAGGTAATATATAGGCATATTACTTTAATCAGTCTTTTGATAGGCTAAAGGTGTCTGTGTCTAGTTCTGACATCTCGCATGTCTCTTTAGTATAACCACTAGCACATATGTCCGTGCGTTGCAACGGGAGAGAAATTAGTATGCATTTAAAGTCAGTGAGAATTATATGTGCAAGCAAAACCCTGTGCACACACAAAAATGAACATTTAGCTTCTCCATTTTGCCGGGTGTGAAATAATAAATCCGCTATTTTTTTCATTCATTGACCCGGTGCAGTTAAGAGTTTTGTTACGTCATCATCGTACGCTAGAGAAGGCCCATGAGTTATTTAATCTACTTTTCTTTTCAATCGACAATATTTTAATGTATGAAGTTTCTGAATATTGTAGGAAATATGATGCATTTTTTAAATCTTGAATAGTTTTCTGAAAACTATGTACACTTTGAGAAAATCGTGAACAAAATTTGACACAGCAATATCTTTTAAAATTCACAAACACTTTCTGAAAACACCAATATTCTTGTGAAAATATGAACATTATTTGAAGTTGTGAACAATTTTTTAGAACGTGAACAAGCATTGAAAATTCATAACATTTTTCGAAAATGTGTATCTTTTAACATTATTTTGACTTGTGAAAATTTCACGCAAACTAGAATATTTTTCGAATTTGAAGCATTTTCTAAATTGCCATTTTCTTTTTAGAAATCTTGAATTTTTTTGAAAAACAATAAAATACAAAAAAATTGAAAAAAAATTCAAGTCCGGAATATTTTTGAAAGTAGAAACAAATTTTGGAATTCTAAACATTTTCTATAATTTGATTTTTTCTGAAATTCTAATTTTTCTTGAGAATTTTGAATTTATGAAATAAATTATAAGAAAAAGAAACTTGGAAGTAAAAAAGCAATAGGGGAAGGAGAATATATATATAACACAGAAACAAGGAAAAACGGGCCAGCCCATTATTGGTTGTCCTGTGCGACGCTCCGACTATTGGTCGCCCTGTGCGGAAAATATAATTTTCTGAGCTATGTGGGCAGAAAAATAAGTGGGCTAGCTTCGCTGGGCCACCGCGCGCGGCCCACGTACAAAATTCCTTTGGAAAAAACCTTTTTTTTCTAGCAGACAAATGATATGAATTTAATACCACCTCGGATAGAAAAAAATGTTTTCGACGGTGAACGGATGAAAAATTGACGAAACGCACCTTACTTTATTAATAGAGATAGTTAGATCCTATTTGGTTTCAAATTATTTGGAGGTCAATAGAGACTCAAATTTGCATGGCAATGCATGTTCTATTCACTTCATCTTAATTTTGGAACCGGTTAACTTTGATCCGACCATTGCATCATGTGGTTACCTTCAAAGTAGAGGGAAAAGGGTTTCAATTCTAAAGTTTTTAACCAGCCAATCTTGTGAGGTTAAACTTTAGAGTAATTCAGAGAATAAAAAAGAGGATTGAGTTTTATAGTCAAGATTCACCTAGATGACATTCATTGACCCTCACAACAAAGAAGTGCAAAAAAATGTTTAAATTCTAAAGTTTGTAACCAACCAATCTTGTGAGGCCAAATCTTTTAGTAATTCATGGAAGAAATACGCGGATTGAGTTTTATAATCAAGATTAACCTAGATGAAGTACCTTGGATGTGACAACAAAGAAAGTCATCATACAACAATATTGTGGCCACTGCTAAATAAGGTCTAGAATTTTATTTAGTCTTAATGTATAATCTGGAAGGTATTGTTGTCCAAGTTTTTCATCCTTTACACAAGTGTATGATAACATGTTCTTACTTGCATCTCTTGTTTCGCTACAAAATACTCCCACTGTCCCATAATGTAAGATGTTTTTAGAAGCTAACATAATTTGCAAAAACATCTTATATTGTGGGACGGAAGGAGTATGTTACTATCAGTGTGTTTAAAATCTCAACCATGTTTGGTAACTAGCTGAGTTGGTTAGATTCTTTGTGGTGGAACCAGTCCACCCGGGTTCCAAGTCCTAGATTTGGCACTGGTGCCCACATTTTCCTAGATTGATTCCAGGATTTTTGGTGCTTTCTTTCAATGGTAGTATGCTCGTCAACTATGAGGTGCATGAGGCGACTTCGACAACCTCAAGATCTACCGGCTTAGTCTCTCAGAGGTGCTCATAGCGACAGGGTGTGAGTGCTTGCGTTTATAGGTGTGTGTGTGTGTGTGTTTCTAAGGGCCTTCATTTGTACCATGTTTGTCAAAAACAATCTTAATCCTATTTTGCATTCAATCTATTCGTTTCTATTACACATGGGCATGTTATGGACTTATGGTGGCATTTTATTTAGAAACATGACATGCCCTATTATTTTTCTTGGATAACAACTAGCCTTGAAAACTGGTTAAGTCATTTAGGAACATGTTGATTCTCAATAATGTACTCTGATTGTGAAACCTACTACCAAACATTCTGGTTTGTTGTTTCAGCATTTGTCGAAGCTTCCTCTTGCAAGCAATGAAATTTTTTATACTTCATAACTTTACCTACATAGTACCTTAATTGTTCATCATTCATTTTGAAAAGGAGCATAATCCCAATAATGAAATTGCATCTGTTGTTAATCCTACTAAATCACATGCATATGCCGAAACAACATGTAGGTGCCTAGGCGGCTTTGATCTAAATGATGAGCAACTAAGGTACTATGTGTGTGCTAAGTGTATGCACATATTTGAGACCTACAAGTGATGGTTGATGGGCAGTAGCGACCCCCCCTTTGGCCCTTGCTAAATAAGGTCCAGAATTTTATTTAGTCTTAATATATAATCTGGAACATATTGTTTGGCCAAGTTTTTCAAATATGGAAAGAAATATGTATCTAAATTAGGAAAATCATCACAAATAAAAGGTTGCGATAGTAGATATAAAATGAAATCAGAAAAGAAAGACTATTTATAAGCCATAAAAAAATAAGATCAAAAAATGATGGCAATTGGGGCATAGGAGTTGAAAGGAGTACCATGGCCCATGATGCCGAAGTAGAAGTTACTAGACCACCAACCAATGAGAAGGAACTGCAATGCAAACAATTTAAGTTTAGTTTAAGAGTAGGAAAAATTCGAGGCTTGTGTATTTCAATTTCCAAAATGAAGATGCACTAACCCCAAGGTTTTCGATGTCGCGGGCCGGCAGGATTGTGGGGCGATGGCGGCGGCCAAGAGAGAGGGTCGCAGGCCAGAAGGATTCTGGGGCGGAGGTGGCCAAGGAAGAGGGTTGCAGGCCGGAAGGATTATGGGGCGGCACGGGGTGGCAAGATTGTGGGGCGGCGACGGCGGCCAAGGGAGAGGGTCGCAGGTCGGAAGGATTGTGGGGCGGCGTGGGCCGACTGGATTATGTGGCGGCGCCGCCGGCCAAGGGACAGGGTCGAAGGGTGGAAGGATTGTGGGGCGGCGTGGGCCGGCGGGATTCTGGGGCGGTGGCGCGGGCCGGCGGGATTCTGGGGCGGCGGCGCCGGCCAAGGGAGAGGGTTGCGGGGGGCGGGACAGGCGCGGGGCGGCAAGATCGTGAGGCGGGCGGGCGGCAGCGGCCAAGGGAGAGGGTTGCAGGGGGGACAGGCGCGGGCCGGCAAGATCGCGGGGCAGGCGGGCGGCGGCGGCCAAGGGAGAGGTTTGCGGGGGGGGACAGGCGCGGGCCAGCAAGATCGCGGGGCGGGCGGCGGAGGCCAAGGGACAAGGTCACAAGAGAGGTTTGGGTGGGGGGACTAGCAGATCTAGGTTTCAGTGGGTATTCACCAAGTAAATAGAAGGTGGGCGGTTTTGCAAAAAACACCGTGAAGCTCCCGCGATCGCTAGGCGATCTGGCGGCGATGGAAACAGAGAGAGGGCAGTGATGGAGGCGAACCCGGCGGAGAACCCGACGGTGACCCTGGCGGCGGAGTTCCCGGTGGCTAGTGAAGCCATGAGCGAGGGGGGTTTCTTCGGGGGCCCAGCCAGCAAGCTGGATTGGGAATCCATCAAGACAGAGTCGAGGCGTATCCTCCGGCGATCTCCAGATCGGGAGACCTGCTGGAGGTGAATGAAGTCGCATGCAAAGGAGCTGATGGAGGGGATACCAGGTGAGATTCGCTTCCATCAGAAGGGGAGAGTGGTAGCCGAAAGAGGCAACATCGACAATCAGGAGGTACTGCCATACATTAGGAGATCTTCTCCAAAGGAAGTGGTCCCGTCCATAGTAGGATTTGTGGATTTGAGTATTAATGTTTTGGAAAGAAATGTTGCTGACCAGATTCCTAGAGAGATTTTCTCATTGGGAATTATAAAAAAGGAAGAGGGAAATCAGGGGACGGCTTTTATCTGCACATTTAGGGAGAAGAGAGAAATTTAGGGGGATTTTAAGTAGGAAACTGCTCTTTCAAGACCCTTTATTTTTCTTTAAATGCATGAATTTCGCCCCGTTTGTGGCGAGGAGACACTATTTTAACACCGAGGGGGATTGTTCGAGGTCCGTAGTTCATCATACAGGAAAAAGCCTCTGTTTTCCTACCGGGTTTTCTTGTCTAGACCTGCTAGTTTGGTGAGAAGTGGAGAGATGGAGAGGAAAGGGGAGACGAGGGAGGTAGGAAAGAGCTCCAGAAGTGTGCCGGCGATGATGGAGAAGAATCCTCCTGCTTCGGCCTCCTCGCATGAGGGCATGGGGAAGACGGCGCCGATGCGGCCCCATGGGGATGGCTCCCCTCTAATCATCGACACGGAGGCCGCGGGGAGAGCGGCCAGAGGATGCTTGGTGGTAGGGCGATTCCTCTCGCCTTTCCAAGTTAATCCTCAGATCCTCGTCGACGACCTTCACGCATCGTCGGCCTGGAGGTTGCAAGGCGGGGTCACTGTTTAGGAAGTGGCCAACGTTGACGAGAGGTTCATCCTCAACTTCTCCAATGACGTAGACAGACGTTTCATGTTGAAGGCCCAACCATGGCACCACAACCTCGATGGGATCATCTTCGCCGAGTTCGACGGCAAGGGCGACCCAACGGAGGTGGACCTTGGATCCATGGCTATATGGGCCCAGGTTCATGACCTACCATTTGAGCTTAAAACTGAGGATGTGGGTCGGTCTCTAGGGGGGCAACTCGGTGAAGTGATCACCGTTTCACACCAGGATCATTTGATTGTTGAGAAGTACTTGTGTGTGCGTGTGAAAATCCCACTACATGAGCCAATCAAGAGTAGGGTAGAATCCACCCCTTTAGGTAGTAAAGAAAAGCTTCGGTTTGATGTTCTCTATGAAAAATTGCCATCGTATTGTGAATGTTGTGGGCTGGTAGGACATATGTCAGAGAGGTTTTGTAGTATCCCTAAGGAGAGTAGAATAGCTAAATTTGCAAAAAATCTCAGTGTAGAGGCTTACTGGGAAGGTCAAAAAGCTAGTAGAAGAGCTATGTTCACTGGTTATAGTAACAATAGCATGTCCAGGGCCACCGAAGGAATGGTGGCCAAGGTAACCAAAGCTGTAAATGATCCCACTATGCAAGAAAAAGGGGTTGCATCATCCACGGCGACGACTACCCTGTTGACTGGAGGTCAAGTCTGGGGAGGGCTTTTGCTCGGCCAGGAGGGCCAGGGTCATACGCTCTCCTTGTCGGCTAGTCCGGACTGGAGGGCCGCCCGTCCATGTTAGCCTTGGCCAGGAGGGCCAAGGTTTAGCGGTAAGGGGGGCTTCCAACAAGGAAGTGCAGCAACTCGGCCAAGTGGGCCGACCCCCTGCTGCATCTGCGAGCTTCCGGGGGGGCGGTGTCCCTGGCCAGGACGACCGGGGGCAGCTCCAGCCCCCGTTCCCGCCACTAGCCAGGGCCAAGAGGGCCAAGGGCAGGTGGCGATGACTGCTCACCCCACTGCTATTGTGCCTGGCCAGGAGGGCCATGATGGGGTGCTGGTGGGGTTTGAAAACCCATCAAACGATTCTGCTGCTGTTTTGGCTGGGTTCCAGGTGAGAGTTACTGGCCAGGAGGGTCAGGCGGTCATGCAGCTGGGTAATCCTGAACATTTGCTCTTTAAACCCGATGTGCTGGAGGCTCTCTCGGGAGCCGTTGCTGCAAGACTAGCTACTCAAAACGCAACTGATAACCCAGTTTTCACTTTCAATGCTTCAAAGAAGTCCATGCAGGGCAAAATAAAAGGAAAGGGAAGGAACGGAAAGAGGGGAGGAGGAACTGGCTGTTCAGAGGAAGCACACAAAAACATCATAGGTAATAAAAGAAACCTATTTGAAGCCCCAACACATGGTAGTGAGCTGGATTTCTCTTTTGAGAAAGCCATGGATAGTTATGAGCGTATGTTGTACGGGGATATAAATGTATCTTTTAAGAGAGTGTGTATGGGTAGAGTGGAAACAGTGAGAGATGGGAATGGGGTGATAACACACGTAGCTAAAGAGGTTGAGGAGAAAGAAGACGTTGTCGGGCAGCAGGGAAGGGAATCGGTTGGAGATGATGGTGCATCGGCGACCTCCGAAGAGGAGGTACGCCGGGCCAACTGAAAATAATCGGTTGGAACTGTCGTGGTATGCTCTCTCTTACGGCAGTTCGCGAGATCTTGGACCTACAGGAGCGCACCAAAGCAGAGTTAATTTTCCTTTCAAAGTCTCATTTGAATAAATGTAAAGCCGATGAGCTTCGTCGTGTTTTGATTTTGATTCTATGTTTGTAGTGGAGAGTGATGGCCGAGCAGGTGGCCTTGTCTTGTTTTATCAGAAAGTGAATAAAGTTGATTTGAACTACGTGTCGAATAATTTTATTGATGTTCTTTTTATGAATGGGAATACTCTATAGTGGCGTTTCACCTTTCTTATGGCCATTCGAATTGGAGTGACCGTGCTTTGTCATGGGATGATATTCGAAACTTGTATAATAAGGGCGATCACCCCTGGGTAGTTTTAGGAGATTTTAATGAAATTTTGTTCTCATCAGAGAAAGAGGGAGGGAATGCAAGACCAAATGCGATGATGCGAGATTTTCATAATTGTTTGGGAGATTGTGGACTAGCAGATATGGGATGTATGGGTGACTTATTTACATGGAGGAGGGGCGAAATCAGGGAAAGACTGGATCGAGCGGTTTGTAATGTGGATTGGGCGAATAAATTCCCTCGAGCGGCGATTATAAATGAAGAGCATGTGCACTCAGACCATCGCCCTATTATTTTAGACACGGAGTATTTTGACGATAATATTTTTGACAGCTCAAAAACTCAAAGGAGACAATTTGAAGCTTGATGGCTGAAAGAAGAGATGGTTACGGAAGTTGCACGTACAGCTTGGGAAAAAGCAAAGATGTTGGGCATAGGGCCGTCTCTCGCTGATCGTACACAAGCGGTACACACAGATTTGCATACTTGGGATCGTGATATCCTCAAGGGTACGAAAAAAAGAATTAATAAATTAAAAAAAGATTTAGAAAAACTACAGAGGGGGCCTATGAATGTTAACTCTCTTGCATGTCAAAAGGAGACTATTGTATTGATTGAAAATTTATTGGAACAAGAGGAGATATACTGGCTACAACGGGGTCAAGCTAACTGGTTATTGCATAGAGATCGCACACTAGTGCAGAACCAGGCAATAGCACCGGTTCGTAAGGCCCTTTAGTGCCGGTTCCATAACCGGCACTAAAGTGTGGGCACTAAAGGCCCCCCCTTTAGTACCGGTTCAGCACGAACCGGTGCTAAAGGGAAACCACGTGGTACGAGCCAGCTCCGGGGCCTGGGAGCCCTTTAGTACCGGTTGGTAACACCAACTGGTACTAAATATTTGTGGGTTTTTGTTTTATTTTGTATTTTCAATTAAATTTGTGTTATCAATTTAATTTAGGATTGTTTTACGTTATAATGAGTTGTAGTCGTCATCATCATCATCATAATCATCGCATATTAATAAATAAATAAACTCTAGCTAGCTAAAAATCATCGTAGTCGTCTAATTACCACTATTTAATCATCATAGTCATTACCGCTAGCTATCTAATCATCACCAACACTGGCTAGCTTAAAGAGGAAACATTCACTTTGTAACAGAAGCAAAGATATCATCGAGTTCAACATAATCATCACCAACATCGAAGTTCAGGACACGGACATGAGACACTAATTAAGAGCATGAACTAGTGCTGCTCCCTCTCAGGTAGAATAGCATAGAACATGTATAGCTCTCCTGATTCATCATACTGGAGTATGCAGATGAATCTGTCTCCTAATCTTGGGTTGCGCTTCTCCTTGCTGCCCCCTAGTACTTCTTTGCGATCGTTAACAATTTTGCTCCAATCTTTCACTATTAAGCATTCTTCGCTTTCAGAAATCCTGAATGCACTCATGTGCAATGTAGGATATCTTGGCTGTAAGCTAACCATTGACATGTCACCTTTAGTCTCGATCCACTGAGGCACAACTGTCATCGGAAGTCCCTGTTGAAGAACATCGTATAGTAATTAATATACTAAGCAATGAAAGTTTAGCTTCAAAAACAATGTATGCAAAAGATGCACTAATTAAGGACAAATAGTTAAAATCTTACCATCTTTCGATTATAGATGTGACCGTAGTTCAATACGATCACCATTGGTCGCACGTTTTGAGTACTAACATTTCTAAGTTCAGGAAAAAAATTTGTCTTGACAGTATTAAGATCTTCAAGCCATGAAACATAATGACTTATCTCCTCGCAATTTAGTTGAGCCCCGAGGCAGTAGTAGGTCCTGTCTACCAAGCGCCGGACATGTTTGCTTGAACCGAAATAAGCTGACAATACAAATTAGTTGTCAACTATTTTTGAATAAACTATATCAAAGACATAAACATATGCATGCATGGTTGAGAAAAACTCACATAATGGTAGAACTGGAGGCGTTTGCACATCGACCCAGATGTCTATATTACCTTCAATATCATCTTCCGGACGAATATCAAAGGTGACAACCATACCAGGCTCAAATGCATAAGCCTTGCATAGTGCTTGCCAAGTTTTGCATTCAAAATGGGTGTATGTGTCTCCATTATATAATTTGATGTTGAAAGTATACCCATGCTCCGTCTTCAAGTAAACTCTCTTTACCTCCATATCATCTATAGCACTAAAACCTATCTTATCCAAGACAAAAATTCTTGCATGGCAAGGGATGCGCTAGTAGAATAGTGAAAATTTAAAATTATAAGTTGAAGCAAATGAAGCATAAGTTTTGCATTCAAATAATAATTGAAAAAGTGACTTACTGCATCAACTTCGAATGTCTCATCCAGCTTGATGCTGAAGCGCCAACCATCAACAAGGAAATTTCTGTCGCACAGGCCGCGCTGGTCTTCACAGTATTCGCACATAATGAAATCTTTTTCGTCGTCAGATGACATTTCCTATGTTCATATAGGTGAAACATTAAACACCTATTACTATCTAACATTAATTAATATCTAGCCAAATATATATTCATCTAACATTTGACATTAATATATCTAACTATATTCATCTCTAACAATTGACATTACTATATATTTAACTTTTCTATCTAATTCATCTAACATTCGAAATTAATCTATCATTTATATAAACTCAAAATATATAAAAAATTAAATAAACAGAAAAACTCATTAACAAATAATATTTTAATTAGATCATCAAATCTCAGATACCTAAATTTTCTTACTAAAAATAAACTAGTTATATTAATTATTGAACTAGTTCAAATCTCATATACCTAAATAAACTAGTTATATTAATTATTGAACTAGTTTAAATATCATATACCTAAATAAACTAGTTCGACAATTTTCTTACTAAAAATAAACTAGTTATATTAATTATTGAACTAGTTCAAATCTCATATACCTAAATAAACTAGTTCGATAATTTTCTTACTAAAAATAAACTAGTTATATTAATTATTCAACTAGTTCAAATCTCTAGTTCGACAATTTTCTATCTAGCTAATTCATCTAACACTCGACATTAATCAAACATTCGATCATCTAATTAACTTTTCTAACAAACAAAAAATAAGTAAAAAAATGTGTGTGTGTGTATGTGTGTGTGTAGTGTGTACGTATATATGTGTGTGTATGTGTGTATGTGTGCGGCCCCGTACGCCGTCGCCCCGTACGTACGGGCGGGGGTGCCGCCGTACGGGGCGGGGGCGGCGGCGTACGGGCCGGTGGCGCGGCGGGTATACGCGAGAGCGAGAGACGTACGGGACCGCGGCGGGACGACGACGGATGGCGGCGCGCGACGTCCGGGGCGGCGGCGCGAGACGGCGATGACGACGGGCGGCGGCGGGGACAGCGACGACGACGACGGACGACGGGCGACGGGCGGCGAGGACGGGTTCGAGCGGCGCGCGAGAGGTTGGAGACGAAAGAAGTGGGGAGATCTAACTGAATTTTCGTAAGTGTTGTATATATAGGAGAGGCCTTTAGTACCGGTTGGAGCCACCAACCGGTACTAAAAGGTGGTCTTTAGTACCGGTTGGAGCCACCAACCGGTACTAAAGGCCTCGCGCTGCCACCCCAAAGTTTAGTCCCACTTCGCCGGACGAAGGGCAGCCGCACTGGTTTATAAACCCAGCCACGGCTACCTCTTCGAACTCCTTTATATAGCAGGCTTCTGGGCCTAATTAATTAGGGCACGCTGCCCTGTGAGCCTGCTGGCCCTTCTGGGCCTGCATTTGCACACCCTAGGTCTGGCAGGCCCACTGGGCAGCGTGCCAACAAATTTTTTATATAGTTTTTTTCTTTTCTGCATTATTTATTTTCTTCTATTTATTTTTGAGTAGTTTTTTATATAGTTTTTTCTTTTCTGCATTATTTATTTTCTTCTATTTATTTTTGAGTAATTTTTTTGTATAGTTTTTTTATTTTCTGCATTATTTCTTTTCTTCTATTTATTTTGTTCTGGAAATTGAATGCTGCATACTGAACAATTAGGTAAATGACCGAAAAACAACAAATGATGTCAGAACATGTTGGAAATTGATGACGTCGCTTTGAAAGTTGCATACTGAACACAAAAGAAGTCCGGAGTTCAAATAAGTTTAAAAAACATTGAAGTGGCCGTGTAACAGATGAGTTCTCGTCCGAAACCCTGATACTCCGAAAGAGTATGTCCAGTTTGTACACGAAGTGCGTCCAGTTTTTGCCGTGAACCTCTCTACTCTTTCGCGCATGCTATGCGGGTGATACGATGATACCATGCCAAGTTTCAACATTTTCAGGATTCATTTTGTAGTGATTTTCAATTTCACGGCCATTTAGCTCTCTAAAACAATTAGGTAAATGACCGAAAAACAAAAAATGATGTCAGAACATGTTGGAAATTGATGACGTCGCTTTGAATGCTGCATACTGAACACAAAAGAAGTCCGGAGTTCAAATTAGTTTAAAAAACATTGAAGTGGCCCTGTAACAGATGAGTTCTCGTCCGAAACCCTGATACTCCGAAAGAGTATGTCCAATTTGTACACGAAGTGCGTCCAGTTTTTGCCGTGACCCTCTCTACTCTTTCGCGCATGCTATGCGGGTGATATGATGATACCATGCCAAGTTTCAACATTTTCAGGATTCATTTTGTAGTGATTTTCAATTTCACGGTCATTTAGCTCTCTAAACAATTAGGTAAATGACCGAAAAACAACAAATGATGTCAGAACATGTTGGAAATTGATGACGTCGCTTTGAATGCTGCATACGAAACACAAAAGAAGTCCGGAGTTCAAATAAATTTAAAAAACATTGAAGTGGCCATGTAACAGATGAGTTCTCGTCCGAAACCCTGATACTCTGAAAGAGTTTGTCCAGTTTGTACACAAAGTGCGTCCAGTTTTTGCCGTGACCCTCTCTACTCTTTCGCGCATGCTATGCGGGTGATATGATGATACCATGCCAAGTTTCAACATTTTCAGGATTCATTTTGTAGTGATTTTCAATTTCACGGTCATTTAGCTCTCTAAAACAATTAGGTAAATGACCGAAAATCAACAAATGATGTCAGAACATGTTGGAAATTGATGACGTCGCTTTGAATGCTGCATACTAAACACAAAAGAAGTCCGGAGTTCAAATAAGTTATTAAAAATAAAAAAGAGGTGCAATGCTGGTTAATTTGCTTCAAGCCATTCGGAATAGTGTAGACTGTACTGCACATAGCTCAGTGCAATCTATGCTATTCCGCAAGGCTTGAAGCTAATCAACATGTAGGTGAGCATTGCAACTCTTCCTCATTGTTTGTGCACTCACGGCTTATAAACCGCTCATACTGCCTCTCTCTTGGCGAGGTGGGACTAAAAATCAGCTTACAAAGAAACTCTAGTACCGGTTCATGGCATGAACCAGTACTAAAGGTCTTCGTGGGGGCCCCAGACTGACCATAGCCTGACACAGCCTCATTAGTACCGGTTCGTGGCATGAACCGGTACTAAAGGTTACCCACGAACCGGTACTAATGATGCCCGCCCGCCTAGCCGTTGGAACCGGCACTAATGGTCACATTAGTGCCGGTTCAAATTCAAACCGGCACTAATGTGCTTCACATTTGACCCTTTTTCTACTAGTGGCAATACTTCTTTTTTCCATAACGCCACAACAACTAGAAAGAAGAGAAATTAGATAAAAAATTGCTTGACGATAATGGGGTTTGGGTAAAAGACACGGAGATGAAGAATCATATTCTAGGGTATTTTTCTAACCTATTTACTTCAGAAGTTAATCAACCGAACCGAACCAGGAGGTTCTCTCCCTTGTAAAAAGGAAAGTAACAAATGAGATGAATAGGGCTCTCCTTGCCCCCTACATGGCAGAAGAGGTTCGGAAAGCCCTTTTTGACATTGGTGATTTAAAGGCGCCGGGGCCAGATGGCCTTCATGCCATTTTTTATAAGAGATTTTGGGCTATGTTAGGGGATGATTTGACTGAAGAGGTTCTCCAAGCGGTGAATACATGTACTATACCTGATGGTTGGAATGATACTACAATAGTAATGATCCCAAAAGATAACTCCCCGGAAAAGGTAACTCAATTTAGACCAACCAGTTTATGCAATGTGGTGTATAAGGTCATTTCAAATATGATTGTTGCTCGTCTAAAGACAATCCTCCCAGATATCATTAGCCCTACCCAAAGTGCTTTTGTGCCTGGAAGAATGATTACAGATAACATCTTAGTGGCTTATGAATGCTTCCATAAAATAAAAATAAAAGGACCGGTAAAGAGGGCTTGTGTGCAATCAAACTGGACATGCACGAAGCATATGACCGAGTGGAGTGGCCATTTTTAAAGGAAATCATGTTGAGACTAGGTTTTCAGCAGGATTGGGTGAATTTAATTATGGAATGTGTGTCCTCGGTGGAGTACCGAGTTCGTTTTAACACGGAAGAAATAGAGAGCTTCGAACCATCTAGAGGATTGAGACAGGGAGACCCTCTCTCCTTGTATTTATTTTTGTTATGTACGGAAGGCCTGACTGCACTCTTAGCTAATGCAGACACTAGTAGAAAAAGGACCTAATGTGAGACACATTAGTGCCGGTTTGATTCCCGGTACTAATGGTACCATTAGTGCCGGTTCAAACGGCTATGCATTAATGCCGGTTCGTGTTAAACCTTTAGTACCGGTTCGTGCCACGAACTGGTACTAAAGGGGTGATGGCAGGCTGGCATCAGGCCGGGGCCCCACGATCACCTTTAGTACCGGTTTGTGTCACAAACCGGTAATAAAGGGCTAACCTTTAGTACCGGTTTGTGCCACAAACCGGTACTAAAGGGGCCTAACCTATAGAACCAGTTTGTGACACAAACCGGCACTATAGGGCAATTTTCAAACTCTACCCCCTCCCCCCCCCGGTGTGTCGCCATTTCAGTTCTGAAAAAATCAAAAGAAAATGATAAAAACTTCAAAAAATAAAATCCTTCGAGAGGTAGTTATATTACTACATCTACTAGTTAGAAAAAATTTAAAACTTAAATTTGGACATGTTTTGCAAAAAGTGTAGGGAAAATGTAAAACGGCTATAACTTTTGCATACGATGTCGGAAAAAACGTATAATATATCAAAAAATTCAGCACGAAAATCCGCATCCGATGGAGACTTCCTACGGCCTGCCTACGAAACGTATAATTATTCAAGAATATTAGTGTTACTAAATAATTATTTCAATTTTTTAAATTTTGGTCAAATCTGGTCAAACTATGGTCAAACTTATTCAAGAAATATTAGTGTTACTAAATAATTACTTTTTTTTAGAATAATAGTTTCAAATTCAAACGGTGAAACGTGTGACCTAATGCTCAAGCTAAACTGCTGAGGATTAATAGGATTGACAGCTTACATTTGTCAGGAAAACAACAAGTGTAGACTTGGAATGTAGGGGGAATAGAACTCCAAAATTAAGCGTGCTCAGGCTGGGGGAGTGAGAGGATGGGTGACCGGCCGGGAAGTCAGGCGATTTGGAATGAGTGATCCACACTTGAGCAGTTAAGAGAGGTGATTAGAGACTAAATCATCAAATAATTCAGAAAAATTTAAAATCGAAAAAAATCAAAAAAAAATTCCAAAATTTTCATAAAAACCCTCTCTACCAGGGCGCGAGTTCACACCACGTGGTGGCACTTTAGCGCCGGTTCGTGCCGAACCGGTACTAAAGGGGGGGGGGCTTTAGTGCCCACCCTTTAGTGCCGGTTATGGAACCGACACTAAAGGCTCTTATGAACTGGCGCTAAAGCTCCGTTTTCTACTAGTGAGAGGAGACTGGAAGTGTTTTTGGAACTAAAGTTAGCAGAGATGCCCCATTTGTTTCAAATCACCTCTTCGCGGACGATTCTTTAATCCTGATGCAAGCTAATTCGATGAATGTAGAGGTGCTGAAATCAGTTTTGGATGCTTATTGTGCTGCATTGGGGCAAATGGTGAGTGTTGAAAAATCTAGTAAATTTTTTAGTCCCAACACTAAAGTGGAAGATAAGGTGCATATATATACTATTCTGAACATTATGACTGACCTCTCAGTGACAAATATTTGGGTCTGCCTTCAAATATGGGTATGGACAAAAGTGATTGCTTTCAATTCTTAATAGATCGAATCGTTATGAAAATTAGTGGTTGGAAGGAAAAGCTGCTATCAGCAGGAGGAAAGGAAATCCTTCACAAATCGGTTGTACAAGCTATCGTCCCAACTTATGCAATGTCCGTCTTTAAAATTCCTAATTTTTTTTGCAAAGGAATCATTGACGCGATGTCGCATTTATGGTGCGGTGACGAAGACAATCAGAAGAGAATGCATTGGATGGCATGGTGGAAGATGTGTGTACCAAAAGACCAAGGAGGAATGGGTTTTCGAGACATACATTGTTTCAATTTGGCCTTGTTAGCCAAACAAGCGTGGCGCCTGCTTGATAATCCTGATTCTCTATGTGCCACCATATTGAGAGCCAAATATTTTCTGGATGGAGAATGAATGTGAGTCTTAAAAAGGATCTTCATTCACTTGGCAAAGCATTATGGCGGGAGTGGATTCTCTAAAAATGGTTATATTTGGAAAGTAGGAAATGGACAAAATATAGATATTCGGAAATATGTATGACTCCCGAATGGGGCCAATAGGAAAATTATCACTCCTAGAAGAGGGCAGCTTCTAACAAAAGTTGCTGATCTTATAGATCTAATCAACAATTGTTGGGATAAAGATTTGGTAAGACAAATGTTGTGGCCAATTGATGTCCAGAGGGTGCTTGTGATCCCCCTCCCCACGTATAACATGTCGGATTTCATGGCTTGGAGTTTTACAAAGAATGGACTGTTCACAGTTTGTTCTGCTTATCTGGAGGAGTGGAAAAGGCAACATGGGAGGAAGTTGCAACATTCTAATGGCATGGGAGGAATAAATGTCAATACTATTTGGAGAAACATTTGGAAATTATCTTGTCCAGCAAAAGTGAAGATTTTTATTTGGCGTACCTTACACGGAACCCTCCCGTGTCGTGTTACACTTGCTAATAGACATATGAAAGTCTCGTCCACCTGCCCATCATGTTCGAACGGGCCTGAAGATACTAAACACTTGTTATTTACGTGTCAAAAGGAAAAAGAGGTGTGGGAGAAGCTGGGATTGCACGAAGCCATTAAAAAAGCTTGTGCGGTCAATCGTGCGGGGGAGGCAGTACTCGAATTTTTACTTCTTGTGCCAAAACACGAGCCATCTACAGTGGGCATACAGAATGTTCGCGAACCGGTCGCTATAACAGCCTGGTATTTATGGTGGGATAGACGTTCGCTAGTCCATCAGGGGAAGACCCAAGATGCATACCAAATTTCGATGGGAGCACGTGCTATAACGACAAACTATGTTATTGCCCAATCCTCCGGGGCAACGAAGTGAACAGAGGGATGGACGAGACCCCCTCTAGGTTTTGTGAAATTAAATGTCGATGCTTCGTTCGATCAAGACATGCTTAGAGGCACATCGCGAGCTGTACTTAGAGATGATAAAGGAAGATTTATTGTTGGAGGAAATTGGAAGATGGATTTGTGCACAGATATTTTAACAGTGGAAGCCATGGCACTATGTTTTGGCATATTACTTGCACAAAAGGCGAGAAGCAACCGACTTGTTATTAACTCCGACAATTTGGAAGTAATTGATACAATAAAGAATGGAGGACATACAGCGGGAGCGGCAGCGGCTGTGTTTGATGATTGTTATTTTATGGCTTGTGAGTTTCTGTTAGTTAGATTTGAACATTGTAATAGGGAGGCAAATAAAGTAGCTCATGAAATTGCTAGAGTAGCTAAATTTTCTGAGATAAGGGATTGGTTTGAGGAACCTATGAGTGATATTGTAAATTTTCTCATAGATGATGTAACCATTATTACTAATAAATAAAAGGATTTTTCATTTAAAAAAACACAAGCAAATAGAAAAAAATGATTCATCAACATAGGAATTTTTGCATCCCAACTCTAAAAGATAAAATATGCCCAATAAGGTTAACTACATGTATATGGTTAGTTTGTAACTAGAATTTATTGAACTTTCCCTATGACAGTGCATAAACAACGTTCCTCTTGAGCTGTTGGCAGGCTCAATATCCACCCCCTACCATCCCCATGCAAATGGATATGGAAATCATGTTGCTGGTCAAAGCAAACATTCTACTTCTAGTTATTGATGATTCAGGAAAGATTAAGTACTAGAGACCTATGAGTAGAAAGAACTTCCATGTGGATGATGTTTTATGTGTTTGTACTGAAAAATGATACTGAGAGCCTGCTACATCTATTCTTCAGCTGTGATTTTAGACAGAGTTTCTAGTTCACACTGGTGGCATAGGCAGGAATAAAATGGAGGGCGTGCACACTCTAACAAAAATCTACCTAATCTAAATGTCACATAATATTCGGCAAAGAATGACATAAATAGCTCAATCAAGGCTCACAACATTCTAGTTCAGGAAATATATTCCAAATGTGCAAATTTACAATACAACAAAATGGTACAATATAAGCACGAGGCAATGGATGCGGCGATTTGGTGCCCGGGCTCAGCTGCACCTGAAATCGCCAAGGTCCAAAAAAATCTTGGGATCTGACCAATATGTTCTGGCAGGCAGACTGGTAATTAAAGAATTGAGATATACTCTTTTTTTTTAGCAGAATTGAGATATACTCTACATAACAGCCCGCGTACGTGGGCCCAATTTGTAGCATTGGCAGGCCGCACAAACGGCGCCAATCCTGATCTGTGGCACACGTAGTTACCTTTTCGTCTGAGCTAGGAACATGAACTGTGTACAGGACGTTACAGATTTCCTGAGATGTTTTGGGTAACCAAAAATCTGACGGGTTTGTGTGCAGCATGAATAACCTGATTAAGAAAAATGAAAACTAAACACAACCCAAACAGACCCCCTCCCTTCAGTAACCCTACGCCGCTGGATCGAGCCGGGCCTCCTTCAGTCTCCCGCAGCAGCGGCGAGAGTCGCCGGCGGCAGCTAATGATGGAGGAGGCCGGGCTTGAGTTCATGCTGGTCGCCGTCGACCGGTAAGTAGATCTGCATGCTGCCAAATATCTAATCTCCCGTTTGATTTGATTTGAGCTCGGGGGTAGGGATGAGCTGCTTGGGGATTCAACGTGATTGGGGATGGAATGACTGACTTCAGTGGCGTCTCGCTGGGGATGTTTACCACAGGTTTCCTTTCAGGGAAGAGTTCGCTGACAGCTTGGACCACCCAGATCTAGTGCCACTTGAGTTGCTGCAATCAGGTCGAGCTATTAGGGGGGCAATGTGAAGCAACTGATGCTTCTGAATGTGGGCAGTGTGCTGGCGGGGGCGGAGCTGCCGCGGAGAAGTGCGGCGAGCGCCGTCGGCGTGAGACACCCCCAACTGCTTCAGCGCAATCCACTGACAAGGTTAACCCAGAGTCCCCTGGTTGGACTAAATGGTCCTAATCCCTCCATTTCAAATTACTCGTCGCAGAAATGAATGTATCTAAAATACATCTAGATACATCCATACCTGCGACAAGTAATTCGGAACGGAGGGAGTACATTTTTGTGTCGTGATAAAAATTATGTTATCCATTCAGATGTTTTTTTCTTCTGCTAATTCATTATAATGTGCAAAGAAAATGTAGAACAGATCCCCTGATGCATATTTGCTTGTGATTCATTCACACTGTTATGTGAACTGAAAACAAGTGTTGGGTGTAAACAAGATACAAACAATCAAGGATGTTGGCAGTACTGAATCAGCAAAAAAACATCGTAAAATAAACCGCCAAAACAGAAATGTATATGTTCCGCATTAATAATCGGTGTGGTGAAAATTCAGGTTACGCCTGGGCAGTGCCCCTCCCGATAGGACACCATGCCCCTCTCGCATGAGTGCGCTGGAGCAGACAATTCAGAAGTATGCAAACGGTGGATGACGATGTGGGTTGTTGTGAAAAAAATAACAAAGCGTGACCAAGGGATCCAGACTGCCCCACTCTGGCCCCCGCTGTTTCTTTCCCCACTGAAATGCTTGCTGGTCGTGCGGCGGCGGCTTGAATCTCGGCACCAGAGGGGATGGAAGATGCCGGACTTGAGGTCCTTCTTGATGCCATCTACCGGTAAGTGGATATGAGTACCGCAAAAATGTGTTATTCCACCGGATTTTTCTATTTTTTGTGATTATTTGTGAGTGGCCTGACGCCATTAGCACCGAGTTTGTGTAGGTTTCCCTTGCAAGAGGAGTTCACTGACAATTTGGAACACTCAAATCCAGTGCCGCTTGCCTTGTTGCCGCCTGCCCAAGCGAATCCGGAGGGTGAAGGATGAACAGAATCTCGCCTCCGGAGAGGTGCGGGCAGCATCTCAGTGCTGGTGCCGCGGGCGGGACGAACCGCGGAGACCGACAGTGGCGAGAGACATCGCCCACTGCATCAGCGCGGTCCACTGACAGGGCCGGCTAACCCAGAAGCCCCTGGGTGGCCAAGAAATGTTAGCTTAATTAATTGGGCCTAATTAATTCCTTTTGCAGCAAACTGTCATGGACTATCTGGAGATATGGGGTATCTGATACCTGGTCAACACTCGTGGCAGCGGGCTAGGTTCTTCGGTTGGAAATGGTAATACAGAGGCTGACTAGTCAGCAAGGAGTGTGTTGGGGGAGAAGTACCCCCCTTCAGTTGGACTCAATCATGCTGAACCATCAGATGCCGATGTGCTTCGGTTCATTGGCAAGATGAATGGGTGCAGCGAAAGGATGCTTCAAAAGTAAATAATTAAAACTAGTACCAATACTTTGATTTGAATTGCGTTCCAAAACAACATGACTAAGAAAGTTGTTTATTTCAGAAAATGATTCAAGAACTTTCATCTCCTGCTTGTTGTGGCGTCTGGTCATGACATTAAAAGCCGAACTGTCTCCTGGAGGGGAGGTGACATTAAAAAAATCCCTACGATCACGCAAGATCTATCTAGGAGATGCATAGCAACGAGACGGGCAGAGTGTGTCCACGTACCCTCGTAGACCGAAAGCGGAAGCGTTAGATTAACGTGGTTGATGTAGTCGAACGTCTTCACGATCCAACCGATCCAAGTACCGAATGTACGGCACCTCCATGTTCAGCACACGTCAGCTCGATGACGTCCCTTAAACTCTTGATCCACTAGAGGGTCGAGGGAGAGTTCCCTCAGCACGACGGCGTGATGACGGTGTTGGTGATGTGATCCATGGAGGGCTTCGCCTAAGCACTACGACGCTATGGCCGGAGGAGTAAACTGTGGAGGGAGGCACCGCACACAGCTAAAAAACAACTGTTGTCACTTTGGGGTGCCCCCCTGCCCACGTATATAAAGGAGGGGGGAGGAGGAGGCCGGCCCAAGGGAGGGCGCGCCAAGAGGGGGGAGTCCTACTACGACTCCGTTCCTAGTAGGATTCGCCCCCCTTTTCCTTCCAACGTAGAGGGGGAAAGGGGAAAGGAGGGAGAAGGAGAAGGAAAGAGGGGGGTCGCGCCCCCTCCCCTTGTCCAATTTAGATTGGGCAAGGGGGGCACCACCTCCCGTGGCCTGCCTCCTCTCCTCCACCATGGCCCATTAGACCCATTAACTTTACCCCGGGGGGGGGGGGGAGGTTCCGGGAGCGTCCCGGCACTCCGAAAAATCCCTGAACCTTATCGGAACCATTCCAGTGTCCGTATATAACCTTCCAATATATCAATCTTTACTTCTCGACCATTTCGACACTCCTCGTCATGACCATGATCTCATCTGGGACTCCGAACAAACTTCATTCACCAAAACACATTACTCATAATACAAATCGTCATCGAGCGTTAAGCGTGCGGACCCTGCGGGTTCAAGAACTATGTAGACATGACCAAGACACATCTCCGGTCAATAACCAATAGCGGAACTTGGATGCTCATATTGGCTCCTACATATTCTACGAAGAATTTTATCGGTCAAACCGCATAACAACATACGTCATTCCCTTTGTCATCGGTATGTTACTTGCCCGAGATTCAATTGTCGGTATCCTCATACCTAGTTCAATCTCGTTACCAGCAAGTCTTTACTCGTTCCATAATGCATCTTCCCGCAACTAACTCATTAGTCACATTGCTTGCAAGGCTTGTAGTGATGTGCATTACCAAGAGGGCCCAAAGATACCTCTCAGATACTTGGAGTGACAAATCCTAATCTCGATCTACGCCAACTCAACAAACACCATCGGAGACACCTGTAGAGCATCTTTATAATCACCTAGTTATGTTGTGATGTTTGATAGCACACAAGGTGTTCCTCCGGTATTTGGGAGTTGCACAATCTCATAGTTAGAGGAATATGTATAAGTCATGAAGAAAGCAATAGCAATAAAACTAAACGATCATTATGCTAAGCTAACAGATGGGTCTTGTCCATCACATCATTCTCTAATTATGTGATCCCGTTCATCAAATGACAACACATGTCTATGGTTAGGAAACTTAACCATCTTTGATTAACGAGCTAGTCAAGTAGAGGCATACTAGGGACACTCAGTTTTGTCTATGTATTCACACATGTACTAAGTTTTCGGCTGATACAATTCTAGCATGAATAATAAACATTTATCATGATATAAGAAAATATAAATAACAACTTTATTATTGCCTCTAGGGCATATTTCCTTCAACTTGAATGTAAAGGGGTACTGTGATGCTGATTGGGCTAATTGCCTTGATAATAGAAGATAAACTTCTTGATATTGTGTTTTTGTTGGAGGGAACCTTGTGTCATGGAGAAGCAATTCATTGTGTCTAACCTGACAACTGAAGTAGAGTACAGGGCCATGACAGTAGGCCTTAGTCAGTTGTTGCGACCAAGAAATCTCTGGTCAGAACTGAAAAGTACTTAGAAAGGGCCATGTGAAGGTGTGGTGCAATAATAAATCAGCTATCAATGTAGCCAACAACCCAGTCCATCATGATAGAACGAAGCATGTGGAGATTGATCACTTGTATATTTAACATAAGTTAGATGAGGGTATAATATACTTAATTAATTAAATTGAATAATTAAATTAATAATATAAAAGGGAGGATCCTTTCTTGGTTCTCTGTCTGTTCGTTTTGGTACATTGCGCCATCACTCCATTGGGCCTTCTTCGGCCTGCCCAATCCCCGTGCAGACCTACGTACCTGGGTTGTAGGGCAAGACTTCGTCGAATGTGTCGCGGAAAGGTCAGTACTCAAGCGCATGCTATGGCATGTGTTGCCTAGCCAGGACGTTGTTGACAGTGCATAGGAGGCTCTATGCAGGAGCAATTGCCGATCCCCGTCGCGATGGGGGCACTGGTAGGAGATGAAGGAGATGAGCTCGATCGAGGGGAAGGGAATATGATGGGAGGACTGGGGAGCGCGCAAGCCTCACCTCGTCGCAGGGGTGGACAGCAAGCGCGTTGGTGACGGGCTCACACAGTTACACATTGGGGCGCCGTTGTCTCACCCTGCTCACTCGCGGAGGCTGCGTCTAGTCAAGGAGGAGGTTACCAACTGCGACCGTGCCGGTGGCACAAGCCTCTTGGCGCGGAGGTCAAGGTGGATAGAAAACAACAACGAGGTTGACTGGTGGAGTTCATTGATGTTGTTTAAATTTCATGATCTGCTTTTGATCTGTCATCGATGATTTTAAAATTCTATTAAAATTTCACTTTTGACTCTTGGTCCATCATGCATGTTCTTGAGTAAGCAAGAGACGGTGTGTTTTACACTCCATATATGATAGTAGATTAAGTTTTGTCTCACGGTGTGTGTTCTATCACTAGAGGGTATCGAAAAGAGGGAGGAATGAAAAAGAAACCTCCCTCCTCTCGCGACCGTGTCGCCACCCACCCCACGGGTGACCGGCCGCGCGACCCCCTCCTCCCTCCAGGCCCTCCCTCCCTCCTTCTTTCCCGCCGCCGGCGCCGGCACCCACGGCCGACTTGGCCCCGGGGCTGCTGGTGGTGGCGGCTTCCCTGCCCTTCCTCTCCCGGTCACTATTCGGCGCGGGCGGAGCTGCACTGGGGGGTGCATGTCGGTGTCAAAACCGGCGGATCTCGGGTAGGGGGTCCCGAACTGTGCGTCTAGGATCGATGATAACAGGATATGGGGGACATGATGTTTACCTAGGTTCGGGCCCTCTCTATGGAGGTAATACCCTACTTCCTGCTTGATTGATCTTGATGAATATGAGTATTACAAGAGTTGATCTACCACGAGATCGTAATGGCTAAAACCTAGAAGCCTAGCATGTATGACTATGGTAATGAGTATATCCTTTCCGGAATAACCCCTTCGTTTTATATAGACACTGGGGAGGGAATCTAGGGTTACATAAGAAGGAATCTTCATAGTCGGTCGCCAAACTTGCCTCCCACGCCCAGGAGAGTCCAATCCGGACACATGTACAGTCTTCGGCCTTCATGTCTTCACAACCCATCAGTCCGGCCCATGGATAACAGGCCGGACGCCCGAGGACCCCTTAGTCTAGGACTCCCTCAGTAGCCCTGAACCTGGCTTCAATGACGAGGAGTCCGGCGCGAAGATTGTCTTCGGCATTGCAAGGCGGGTTCCCTTCTATCCGAACTTCAAGATAGTATTCGGATGCGATGATAGTATCCAGACCTGTCACACACACACACCATACATAACCGCAGAGAGAACATATTTTTACACGAGTCTAATCTGCTGACAGCTTTTTAAAACATGACATCATGTCTGCCCGGTCACAATTCCGAACCGCTTTTCCTGTTTCGACGCCCCACGTCCCGAGACGCGGTTGCCATGGGCACGTCTTGTCAAAGCAGAGATCGTGTCACCTTATCGTGGGATTCTCATCAATGCAGGCATGGGTAACCCAACCGTGCCGTTTATACAGCCCTTGGGAATAGGCGAATTTTAAGGCGAGTGAGGAGGCGTTTAATATTCACTGCCTTTATAAGGGGATAAGGATTCCCTTTTCCTCTCTCACGCCTGCTACCTCTTTTAGCACTGCGTTGGTTTTCCCCGAAGAGGAAGGGATGATGCAGTGAAGTAGCGTAAGTATTTCCCTCAGTTTTTGAGAAGCAAGGAATCAATCCAGTAGGAGGCTACGCGCGAGTCCCTCGCACCTGCACAAAACAAATAAATCCTCACAACCAACACAAATAGGGGTTGTCAGTCCCTATAAGGCCACTTACGAGAGTGAGATGTGATAGATATGATAAGATAATATTTTTGGTATTTTTATGATAAAGACGCAAAGTAAAATAAAGACAAAGTAAATAATGAAGTAATAGGAGATTGATATCATAAAGATAGACCCGGGGGCCATAGGTTTCACTTGTGGCTTCTCTCGAGAGCATAAGTATTCTACGGTGGGTGAACAAATTACTGTTGAGCAATTGACAGAATTGAGCATAGTTATGAGAATATCTAGGTATGATCATGTATATAGGCATCACGTTCGAGACAAGTAGACCGACTCCTGCCTGCATCTACTACCATTACTCCACTCATCGACCGCTATCCAGCATGCATCTAGAGTATTAAGTTAAAAATAGAGTAACACCTTAAGCAAGATGACATGATGTACAGGGATAGACTCATGCAATATGAAGAAAACCCCATCTTGTTATCCTCGATGGCAACAATACAATACGTGCCTTGCTTCCCTTACTGTCACCGGGAAAGGACACCGCAAGATTGAACCCAAAGCTAAGCACTTCTCCCATTGCAAGAAAGATCAATCTAGTAGGCCAAACCAAACTGATAATTCGAAGAGACTTGCAAAGATAACCAATCATACATAAAAGAATTCAGAGAAGATTCAAATATTATTCGTAGATAGACTTGATCATAAACCCACAATTCATCGGTCTCAACAAACACACCGCAAAAAGAAGATTACATCGAATAGATCTCCACAAGAGAGGGGGAGAACTTTGTATTGAGATCCAAAAAGAGAGAAGAAGCCATCAAGCTACTAACTATGGACTCGTAGGTCTGAGGTAAACTACTCACACTTCATTGGAGGGCTATGGTGTTGATGTAGAAGCCCTCCGTGATCGATGCCCCCTCCGGCGGAACTCCGGAACAGGCCCCAAGATGGGATCTCGTGGATACAGAAAGTTGCGGCGGTGGAATTAGGTTTTTGGCCCCTGCCTCGATCGTTTGGGGGTACGTGGGTATATATAGGAGGAAGAAGTACGTCGGTGGAGTAACAGGGGGTCCACAAGGGTGGAGGGCGCGCCTGGGGGGGGGGGGGGTAGGCGCGCCCCCTACCTTGTGGCCGCCTGTTAGTTGTCTTGACGTAGGGTCCAAGTCTCCTGAGTTGTATTCGGTGAGAAAATCACATTCCCGAAGGTTTCATTCCGTTTGGACTCTGTTTGATATTCCTTTTCTTCGAAACCCTAAAACAGGCAAAAAATAGCAATTCTGGGTTGGGCCTCCGGTTAATAGGTTAGTCCCAAAAATAATATAAAAGTGGATAATAAAGCCCAATAATGTCCAAAATAGTAGATACTATAGCATGGGGCAATCAAAAATTATAGATACGTTGGAGACGTATCAAGCATCCCCAAGCTTAATTCCCGCTCGTCCTCGAGTAGGTAAATGATAAAAACAGAATTTTTGATGCGGAGTGCTACTTGGCATTATTTTAATGTAATTCTTCTTAATTGTGGTATGAATATTCAGATCCGAAAGATTCAAGACAAAAGTTCATATTGACATAAAAATGATAGTACTTCAAGCATACTAAGTAAGCAATTATGTCTTCTCAAAATAACATGGCCAAAGAAAGTTCATCCCTAGAAAATCGTATGGTTTAGTCATGTTTCATTTTCGTCACACAAGAATGCTATCATCATGCACATCCCCGATGACAAGCCAAGCAATTGTTTCATACTTTAGTAATCTCAAACCTATAAACTCTCACACAATATATGAGCGCGAGCCATGGACATAGCACTATAGGTGGAATAGAATATAATGAGGAGGGTTATGTGGAGAAGACAAAAAGGAGAAAGTCTCACATCAACGAGGATAATCAATGGGCTATGGAGATGCCCACCAATTTATGTTAATGCAAGGAGTAGGGATTGCCATGCAACGGATGCACTAGAGCTATAAATGTATGAAAGCTCAACAAAAGAAACTAGTGGGTGTGCATCCAACTTGCTTGCTCACGAAGACCTAGGGCACTTGAGGAGGCCCATTGTTGGAATATACAAGCCAAGTTCTATAATGAAAAATTCCCACTAGTATATGAAAGTGACAAAACAAGAGACTCTCTATCATGAAGATTATGGTGCTACTTTGAAGCACAAGTGTGGCAAAGGATAGTAGCATTGTCCCTTCTCTCTTTTTCTCTCATTTTTTTTCTTTTTCTCCTTTTTTGGGCCTTCTCTTTTTATGGCATTTATCTTTTTTTGGGCCTTCTCTTTTTTATGGCCTTTCTCTATTTTTTTATTCCTCACTTGGGACAATACTCTAGAAAATGATGATCATCACACTTCTATTTATTTACAACTCAATGATTATAACTGGATACTAGAACAAAAGATGACTCTATATGAATGCCTCGGGCGGTGTACCGGGATGTGCAATGAATCAAGTGCGACATGTATGAAAAATTATGAACGGTGGCTTTGCCACAAATACGATGTCAACTACATGATCATGCAAAGCAATATGACAATGATGCATGTGTCATGACGAACGGAATGTTGGAAAGTTGCATGGCAATATATCTCGGAATGGCTATGGAAATGCCATAATAGGTAGGTATGGTGGATGTTTTGAGGAATATATAAGGAGGTTTATGTGTGAAAGAGCGTATCATATCACGGGGTTTGGATGCACCGGCGAAGTTTGCACCAACTCTCAATGTGAGAAAGGGCAATGCACGATACCAAAGAGGCTAGCAAGGATGGAAGGGTGAGAGTGCGTATAATCCACGGACTCAACATTAGTCATAAAGAACTCACATACTTATTGCAAAAATCTACAAGTCATCAAAAACCTCGGTACTACGCGCATGCTCCTAGGGGGATAGATTGGTAGGAAAAGACCATCGCTCGTCCCCGACCGCCACTCATAAGGAAGAGAATCAAATAACACCTCATGCTTCAAATTTGTTGCATAACGTTTACCATACGTGCATGCTACGGGAGTTGAAAACCTCAACACAAGTATTTCTCAATTTCATAACTACTCAACTAGCATGACTTTGATATTATTACCTCCATATCTCAAAACAATCATCAAGCATCAAACTTCTCTTAGTATTCAACACACTCATAAGAAAGTTTTATTATTAATCTTGCATACCAAGCATATTAGGATTTTAAGCAAATTACCATGAGATTAAGACTCTCAAAATAATCTAAGTGAAGCATGAGAGATCAATAGTTTCTATAAAACAAATCCACCACCGTGCTCTAAAAGATATAAGTGAAGCACTAGAGCAAAATTATATAACTCAAAAGATATAAGCGAAGCACATAGAGTATTCTAACAAATTCCAAATCATGTATGGCTCTCTCAAATGGTGTGTACAGCAAGGATGATTGTGGTAAACTAACAAGCAAAGACTCAAATCATACAAGACACTCCAAGCAAAACACATATCATGTGGCAAATAAAAATATAGCTCCAAGTAAAGTTACCAATAGAAGTAGACGAAAGAGGGGATGCCTTCCGGGGCATCCCCAAGCTTTGGCTTTTAGGTGTCCTTAGATTATCTTGGGGGTGCCATGGGCATCCCCAAGCTTAGGCTCTTGCCACTCCTTGTTCCATAATCCATCAAATCTTTACCCAAAACTTGAAAACTTCACAACACAAAACTTAAAGTAAAAAATCTCGTGAGCTCCGTTAGCGAAAGAAAATAAAAGATCACTTCAAGGTACTGTAATGAACTCATTATTTATTTATATTGGTGTTATACCTACTGTATTCCAACTTATCTATGGTTTATAAAGTATTTTACTAGCCATAGATTCATCAAAATAAGCAAACAACACACGAAAAACAGAACCTGTCAAAAACAGAATAGTCTTTAGTAATCTGTAGCTAGCGCAAGATATGGAGCCCCAAAAATTCTAAAATAAATTTCTGGACGTGAGGAATTTATCTATTAATCATCTTCAAAAAGAATTAACTAAATAGCACTTTCCAAATAAAAAAATGACAGCAGTTCTTGTGAGCGCTAAAGTTTCTGTTTTTTACAGCAAGTTCAACAAGACTTTCCCCAAGTCTTCCCAACGGTTCTACTTGGCACAAACACTAATTAAACACAAAAAACACAACCAAAACAGAGGCTAGATAATTTATTTATTACTAAACAGGAGCAAAAAGCAAGGAATAAAAATAAAATTGGGCTGCCTCCCAACAAGCGCTATCGTTTAACGCCCCTAGCTAGGCATAACAAGCAAGAATAGATCTAGGTATTGCCATCTTTGGTAGGAAATTCTTCAATGAGGCATCTACCATCTTTAGGAATTTCTTTCTTTTTATTAATTATCAAACTTTTAGGCACAAGATCAAAAAATTCATTTGTAACAATTGGTTCCTTAATGATAGCAAAAAGATTGGGATGAATACTTATAGATTTGAGACCCGAATCCTTACTAGAGGATTCACCCTTATTTTTAGGAACGTACATAAGCTTGGCAACTTTAGTGGAAGGACTTGGAGTATTCTTTACGGAAGAAAAAGCGGTTCCCAAGTTGGTAATAATATTCTCAAGTTTATCGATCCTAACGGAATCATGATTTATTTTCTCATTAACTATGGGTTCCTTTTCTTTAATATCTTTCAAAGTAACTCCTACTTTAGATCCATATTGAGAGATTCGACTATGGATCTTTTTATCCAAATTTTCAACTAACTCTATGGTAGCAACCTTATTTTCAATAATCTCAAGCCTTTGCATTACATGCTCCAAAGTTAATATAGTTCCATTAACCAAGAGAGGGGGTGAGCCAAATAAATCTATCATAGCATTATAAGAATCAAAAGTATGGCTACCCAAAAAGTTCCCTCCGGTAATAGTATCAAGAACATAACGGTGCCAAGGAGTAATGCCTACATAAAAATTGCGAAGAAGAACGGAAGTAGATTGCTTCCTAGTAGATCTATTTTGAGCATTGCAAATTCTATACCAAGCATCTTTTAGATTTTCTCCCTCCCTTTGCTTAAAATTTAGAATTTCATTCTCAGAAGATAACGGAGAAGATAAGGGACTAGCCATAACGACAAGCAAACAAACTAACACACAAGAAAACAAAAAGAGGCAAATAGAGAGGGAGGATAGAGAGAGAGAGGGCGAATAAAACGGCAACGGTGAATTGGGGGGGAGAGGAAAACGAGAGGAAAATGGCAAATAATGTAATGCGGGAGATAAGGGTATGTGATGGGTACTTGGTATGTTGACTTTTGCGTAGACCTCCCCGACAACGGTGCCAGCAATCCTTCTTGCTACCTCTTTTAGCACTGCATTGGTTTTCCCCGAAGAGGAAGGGATGATGCAGTAAAGTAGCGTAAGTATTTTCCTCAGTTTTTGAGAACCAAGGTATCAATCCAGTAGGAGGCTACGCGCGAGTCCCTCGCACCTGAACAAAACAAATAAATCCTCGCAACCAACCCAAATAGGGGTTGTGAGTCCCTATAAGGCCACTTACGAGAGTGATATCTGATAGATATGATAAGATAATATTTTTGGTATTTTTATGATAAAGATGCAAAGTAAAATAAAGACAAAGTAAATAACAAAGTAGTAGGAGATTGATATGATAAAGATAGAGCCGGGGCCATAGGTTTCACTTGTGGCTTCTCTCGAGAGCATAAGTATTCTATGGTGGGTGAACAAATTACTGATGAGCAATTGACAGAATTGAGCATAGTTATGAGAATATCTAGGTATGATCATGTATATAGGTGTCGGTGTCAAAATCGGCGGATCTCGGGTAGGGGGTCCCGAACTGTGTGTCTAGGCCGGATGGTAACAGGAGGCAGGGGACACGATGTTTTACCCAAGTTCGCGCCCCCTTGATGGAGGTAAAACCCTACGTCCTGCTTGATTGATATTGATGATATGGGTAGTACAAGAGTAGATCTACCACGAGATCAGAGAGGCTAAACCCTAGAAGCTAGCCTATGGTATGATTGTATGTTGTGATTGTTGTCCTACGGACTAAAACCCTTCGGTTTATATAGACACCGGAGAGGGTTAGGGTTACACAAGGTCGGTTACAAAGGAGGAGATATCCATATCCGTATTGCCTAGCTTGCCTTCCACGCCAAGTAGAGTCCCATCTGGACACGAGACGAAGTCTTCAATCTTGTATCTTCATAGTCTAACAGTCCGGCCAATGGAGATAGTCCGGCTGTCCGGAGACCCCCTAATCCAGGACTCCCTTAGTAGCCCCTGAACCAGGCTTCAATGACGATGAGTCCGGCGCGCAGTATTGTCTTCGGCATTGCAAGGCGGGTTCCTTCTCCGAATACATCACAGAAGAACTTGAAAATGAGGATGGTCTCCGGCCCTGCAAAATAAGTTCCACGTACCACCATAGAGAGAATAATATTTTCGCAAATCTAATTTGCTGGCTTGTCTTGGCAGCATGATGTTACGTCATGGCCCGGTGATTATTCGAACCGTTTTTTTAACCAGCTCCACACATAACGCGAGGCGGTTTCTTGACACGTCTTGTCGAAGCGGAGATCGTGTTCCCCCAATTACGGGATTCTCATTAATGCGGTTGTGGGTAACCCAACCGTGTCTAGGACTCCTAGATTATAGGCAAGTCCTAAATGTCTACGGAGAGGACACTTGATATTCACCCTCTTTATAAAGGGACAAGGTTTTCACTTTTTCCCTCTCATGCTCAATCGAACCCTTCCCCCACCTCGAGTTCTAACACCCAAAGCCCAGGTTAGGTGCTCCGGATCTTCAATCATGTCCGGATCTAGCCTTCAAGGCCGATGGATGCCCTCCTCCGTTACGGAAGAGGACATTAAGAAGTTGAGGGAGGCCAGATACCTGACCGCCGAGGTTTTGCATCGGCTGCCCGCTCGAGGGCAGATCGTCCCTACTCCCAAACCCAACGAGAACGTCATGTTCGTCTCCCACTTCCTCCGAGGTCTAGGCCTCACTCTGGATCCCTTCGTTAGGGGTTTGATGTTCTATTACGGGCTAGATTTACACGATCTAGCTCCGGACTCCTTTCTCCACATCTTGACATTTATTGTCGTGTGTGAGGCCTTCCTCCGCATTACCCCTCACTTCGGCCTGTGGCTCAAGACCTTTGAAGTAAAGCCGAAGATGATCGAGGGGCAACATGCAGCGTGTGAAGGTGCATCAATAGGGAAGATGGCAGGAGCCCCATGGCTGAAAGGTTCCTTTTCAGAGGTGTCCGAATTATGGAAACGGGAGTGGTTTTACGTCACGGCTCCCAGAAGTGCCAAGTGGGCGGCTGCCTCCGCTTTCTGCTCGGGCCCCCACCACAACTGATGTCATGGATTAGCAGAGGTCTGAGCTAGGGTCTAGCCAAGGACGTGCCTATACTGCAAAGCCACATCTGAGATCTCTTCGAGGGAGATTTTAATTTGGTTATGGTAATACAAGTTATGCTGGTTCATCAAGTCCATCCTTGCAAACGCCGGCCCCTTCGCTTGTGGGAGTTCAACCCAGAGGGACCGCGTGCCATTCAAAGTTTCCTCGGCCTGACGCACGAGGAGATGTACACGTCATTCTTCGGACCTCAAGTAGAGTGTCCGGATATTACCGAGGACGTGGGCCTGAGCAGTAACCGCGCCGCCGAACAACTAAGAAACCCTCTGGCCAAACACACTGTCTTTTATTCGTCATGAAGTCATTTCTGAGAGTTCACTTTTTGACCAGGACTGGCCAACAAAGGCGAAGATGATTCGGTGTTTGACCCCCCTCCCTGAGGGTTTGGAAAATCCGGTATTGGAAAAGATGCTCGAGGTCGCACCTTACCCGGAGCCCTCGAAGGAAGATACAGGAGGGGATAATACGGGAGGACGCGGGCCCCCATTGCTGCCCGTTCCAACCGAGGGAATGAGCGTCTCCATGAAGGAGGATAACCGGGGGAGGAAAAGGACTGCTTCCGAGGATTCGAAAACCGAAGCCTCTAAACGGGAGAAGAAGTCTCCCACAGAGGGTCCTGCCATGGGGGGTGCTTTTGCCGCACAAAGTCCGCGGGGAGATCAGCCCTCCAACGAGTCGTAAGTGATCCAAAATACTTTAATAGTAAGGTATGCTATCTTTTTTCTGAGAAAATAACCACCGCATATATCTTGCAGTTCGGGCCTCAGCCCCTCTCAGCTGAGCTCGTCTTTGGGGGATCTTCTTCCAGAGATGATGGAGAGCGAAACGCCTCCCCCGGACTCCTCCGCTCAAGAAGCGGGCGACCCCGAAGTGTCGTCACGGAGGGCCTCTCCGGATCCGGTGAGGCGAGAAGATAATCCCATGGACCCCCGAAGTCCCCAACGTCCGGCTCCCGAAGAGAGCAGATGAAAGAGTCCGGCACCGTCTGGTATGCGGTCGGACATTCTGAGGGAGTTGGTGGGGCGAGCGGTCATCTCAGAAGAACACCATACGCTGATGGTTACAGTGATGGAGAGAATTTCGTCCGCCAAAAGCAGATTACATGAAGCCTTTATGAGTCTACTGACAGGCTTTGAGGTACATGAGATAATATGTGATAGTACTGCACATGTTAGGTGTGCCCTGTGTAGATAGTAGCCCCTGAGACTCTGGTTGTCGTCGAGAACGGCGGCGAACAGAGGGTCATATTCCCAGGCAATAACCAGACTGCCCCTATGTGCAGGTGGTGGAAGCTCGAGTGACTAGCCGGACTAGTGAGTTTGCCAAATTAAAACGGCAACTGGATGTGGCAGACGCCGACATCGAGCTTGTTAACAAGAGGCTTGACGAGGCATAGGGTAAGTGTTATTATCTGGTGAACGCCACATAGTAAGAGCAGCATGATGCCAGTATCTTTAATATGTTGTGACTACAGATGGAGATGCCACCGTGGAAACCTTGCGGGTAGAACTTGCCCGAGCCAAGGAACAAGCAAGGATTAGTATGCGGCTGCTTTGAAGGCGGCCGAAGAGTTGAAAGCCGAGAAGGACGCACATTGCGAGAGCCAAGAGAAGATGACCAAGATGGTCGTAGAATTAAAAGACACTGCTGACCGTTGCCGGGTCCTTGAAAAAGAAAACCGAGTGAAGGCAATGGACCTTGAGAAGGCCACGATGGCGGACAAAGACACCCGTTCTGCTATGAGAGCGAAGAAGGAGGAGCTGCGGGTAGCCGGGGATATTGCGGCTGGGAAACCCTTCATGTTACGAAGGAAGTTCGGAGATCCACGGTATGCCCCTCTGGTCGGCTGTGGAGTTCGGCAGATGTGTATATGGATTTGGCGGCGAGTGCTGCCGATGCTGCCAAGTACTTCCAAGGTCAGACAGATCATGAAGTGGACAATCTGTTCGGGTCGCAATTCAATGTTTCAGAGCGTCCGCTTTCATTGACTGACCAGCTAGCCAAATGGGCCGAACTGAATAAGTTGTTCGGACTCGCCATGAGGTCTGTTGTGGATCAGCTATGGCCGGAAAAGCCAAAGCCGAACAACTATTTCATCTTAGTGCAGCAGTTCCTTGGTGCGGTGCCACGCATTAATGCGATGAAGAGGTCGGCATGCATAGAAGGCTCGCGGATGGCCCTTGCCCGTGTTAAAGCATACTGGGCGTAGATGGACGCTACCACTATTGCGGCGCAGGGTTCGGCCATAGGCCGAGTTGAAGGAAATATGCCCTAGAGGCAATAATAAAGTTATTATTTATTTCCTTATATATCATGATAAAAGTTTATTATTCATGCTAGAATTGTATTAAACCGGAAACATGATACATGTGTGAATACATAGACAAACAGAGTGTCACTAGTATGCCTCTACTAGACTAGCTTGTTAATCAAAGATGGTTATGTTTCCTAACCATGGACAAAGAGTTGTCATTTGATTAACAGGATCACATCATTAGTTGAATGATCTGATTGACATGACCCATTCCATTAGCTTAGCACCCGATCGTTTAGTATGTTGCTATTGCTTTCTTCATGACTTATACATGTTCCTATGACTATGAGATTATGCAACTCCCGTTTGCCAGAGGAACACTTTGTGTGCTACCAAACGTCACAACGTAACTGGGTGATTATAAAGGAGCTCTACAGGTGTCTCCAAAGGTACATGTTGGGTTGGCGTATTTCGAGATTAGGATTTGTCACTCCGATTGTCGGAGAGGTATCTCTGGGCCCTCTCGGTAATGCACATCACTTAAGCCTTGCAAGCATTGCAACTAATGAATTAGTTGCGGGATGATGTATTATAGAACGAGTAAAGAGACTTGCCGGTAACGAGATTGAACTAGGTATGGGATACCGACGATCGAATCTCGGGCAAGTAACATACCGATGACAAAGGGAACAACGTATGTTGTTATGCGGTCTGACCGATAAAAGATCTTCGTAGAATATGTAGGAGCCAATATGAGCATCCAGGTTCCGCTATTGGTTATTGACCGGAGACGTGTCTCGGTCATGTCTACATTGTTCTCGAACCCGTAGGGTCCGCACGCTTAAGGTTACGATGACAGTTATATTATGAGTTTATGCATTTTGATGTACCGAAGGTTGTTCGGAGTCCCGGATGTGATCTCGGACATGACGAGGAGTCTCGAAATGGTCAAGACATAAAGATTGATATATTGGAAGCCTATCTTTGGACATCGGAAGTGTTCCGGGTGAAATCGGGATTTTACCGGAGTACCGGGAGGTTACCGGAACCCCCCGGGAGCTATATGGGCCTAAGTGGGCCTTAGTGGAAAAGAGAAGGGGCAGCCCAAGATGGGTCGCGCGCCCCTCCCCTCCCTTGGTCCGAATAGGACAAGGAGAGGGGGCCGGCCCCCCTCTCTCTTTTCCCCCCTCCGCGAATCCTATTCCAACTAGGATTGGGGGGGGGAATCCTACTCCCAGAGGGAGTAGGACTCCTCCTGGCGCGCCTCTCCTAGGCCGGCCGCACCCCCCCCCCCCTTGAGCCTTTATATATGGAGGCAGGGGCACCCCAGAGAAACACAAGTTGATCCACATGATCATATTCTTAGCCGTGTGCGGTGCCCCCTTCCACCATAGTCCTGGATAATATTGTAGTGGTGCTTAGGCGAAGCCCTGCTGCAGTAGTTCATCAAGATCGTCACCACGCCGTCGTGCTGACGGAACTCTTCCCCGACACTTTGCTGGATCGGAGTCCGGGGATCGTCATCGAGTTGAACGTGTGCTAGAACTCGGAGGTGCCGTAGTTTCGGTGCTTGATCGGTTGGGCCGTGGAGACGTACGACTACATAAACCAAATGCTTCCGTTGTCGATCTACAATGGTACGTAGATCATACTCTCCCCTCTTGTTGCTATGCATCACCATGATCTTGCGTGAGCGTAGGAAAATTTTGAAATTACTACGAAACCCAACACGAGTGGCTGCCGAGCACTATTTCGAGGTTCTCGAGGGTGCTCGTTCGATAGAGGCCCAGTGCTCGAAGAATATTATGTTTGAGTGATATGTATTCTCATTGTAAACACAATGCTTTTATGAAGTTTTATAAGGCCATGTTTATACTTTTGCCTGAAAGTAGTACGATGCCTCCTATGCGGTCGTTTATGTATACATGTGTATAACCTGAAAGATTGCAGCCGTCGGCTTCAACCCCCACGCATATAATGCGGAGGTGCTCGCGAAAAACACGTGTTCACACTTAACCCAACGTCTTGGTCCTATTAAGGAGGTGGTTGAAGGAAATATGCCCTAGAGGCAACAATAAAGTTATTATTTATTTCCTTATAATCATGATAAATGTTTATTATTCATGCTAGAATTGTATTATCCGGAAACATAATACATGTGTGAATACATAGACAAACAAAGTGTCACTAGTATGCCTCTACTTGACTAGCTCGTTAATCAAAGATGGTTATGTTTCCTGACCATGAACAATGAGTTGTTATTTGATTAACGAGGTCACATCATTAGTTGAATGATCTGATTGACATGACCCATTCCAGTAGCTTAGCACCCGATCGTTTAGTATGTTGCTATTGCTTTCTTCATGACTTATACATGTTCCTATGACTATGAGATTATGCAACTCCCGTTTGCTGGAGGAACACTTTGGGTGCTACCAAACGTCACAACGTAACTGGGTGATTATAAAGGAGCATTACAGGTGTCTCCAAAGGTAGATGTTGGGTTGGCGTATTTCGAGATTAGGATTTGTCACTCCGATTGTCGAAGAGGTATCTCTGGGCCCTCTCGGTAATACACATCACATAAGCCTTGCAAGCATTACAACTAATATGGTAGTTGTGAGATGATGTATTACGGAACGAGTAAAGAGACTTGCCGGTAACGAGATTGAACTAGGTATTGGATACCGACGATCGAATCTCGGGCAAGTAACATACCGATGACAAAGGGAACAACGTATGTTGTTATGCGGTCTGACCGATAAAAGATCTTCGTAGAATATGTAGGAGCCAATATGGGCATCCAGGTCCCGCTATTGGTTATTGACCGGAGACGTGTCTCGGTCATGTCTACATTGTTCTCGAACCCGTAGGGTCCGCACGCTTAAGGTTACGATGACAGTTATATTATGAGTTTATGCATTTTGATGTACCGAAGGTTGTTCGGACTCCCGGATGTGATCACGGATATGACGAGGAGTCTCGAAATGATCGAGACGTAAAGATTGATATATTGGAAGCCTATGTTTGGACATCGGAAGTGTTCCGGGTGAAATCAGGATTTTATCGGGTTACCGAGAGGTTACCGGAACCCCCCCGGGAACCATATGGGCCTTCATGGGCCTTAGTGGAAAGGAGAAAAGGGCAGCCCAAGGGGGCTGCGCACCTCCCCCCTCCCCTAGTCCTATTAGGACTAGGAGAGGTGGCCGGCCACCCTTCTCCCCATTTCCCCCTTGGGAATCCTAGTTGGAATAGGATTGGGGGGGGGGAGTCCTACTCCCGAAAGGAGTAGGACTCCTCCTGCGCCCTCTCCCTGGCCGGCGCCCCCCTCCCCCCTTGGCTCCTTTATATACTGAGGTAGAGGCACCCTAGAACACACAAGTTGATCCAGTGCGGTGCCCCCTGCCACCATATACCTCGATAATACTGTAGCGGAGTTTAGGCGAAGCCCTGCTGCTGTAGTACATCAAGATCGTCACCATGCCGTCGTGCTAACGGAACTCTTCCCCGACACTTTGCTGGATCGGAGTCCAGGGATCGTCATCGAGCTGAATGTGTGCTCGAACTCGGAGGTGCGTAGTTTCGGTGCTTGATCGGTTGGATCGTGAAGACGTACGACTACTTCCTCTACGTCGTGTCAGCGCTTCCGCAGTCGGTCTGCGTTGGGTACGTAGACAACACTCTCCCCTCGTTGCTATGCATCACATGATCTTGCGTGTGCGTAGGAAATTTTTTGAAATTACTACGAAACCCTACAGTGGCGTCCGAGCCAGGTTATTTATGTTGATGTTATATGCACGAGTAGAACACAAGTGAGTTGTGGACGATACAAGTCATACTGCCTACAAGCATGTCATACTTTGGTTCGGCGGTATTGTTGGACGAGACGACCCGGACCAACCTTACGCGTACGCTTACGCGAGACCGGTTCCCTCGACGTGCTTTGCACAGAGATGGCTTGCGGGCGACTGTCTCTCCAACTTTAGTTGAACCAAGTATGGCTACGCCCGGTCCTTGCGAAGGTTAAAACGGAGTCTATTTGACAAACTATCGTTGTGGTTTTGATGCGTAGGTGAGATTGGTTCTTACTTAAGCCCGTAGCAGCCACGTAAAACTTGCAACAACAAAGTAGAGGACGTCTAACTTGTTTTTGCAGGGCATGTTGTGATGTGATATGGTCAAGGCATGATGCTGAATTTTATTGTATGAGATGATCATGTTTTGTAACCGAGTTATCGGCAACTGGCAGGAGCCATATGGTTGTCGCTTTATTGTATGCAATGCAATCGCGATGTAATGCTTTACGTTATTACTAAACGGTAGTGATAGTCGTGGAAGCATAAGATTGACGAGATGACAACGATGCTATGATGGAGATCAAGGTGTCACGCCGGTGACGATGGTGATCATGACGGTGCTTCGGAGATGGAGATCACAAGCACAAGATGATGATGGCCATATCATATCACTTATATTGATTGCATGTGATGTTTATCTTTTTATGCATCTTATCTTGCTTTGATTGACGGTAGCATTATAAGATGATCTCTCACTAAATTTCAAGATAAATGTGTTCTCCCTGAGTATGCACCGTTGCCAAAGTTCGTCGTGCCCAGACACCACGTGATGATCGGGTGTGATAAGCTCTACGTCCATCTACAACGGGTGCAAGCCAGTTTTGCACACGCAGAATACTCAGGTTAAACTTGACGAGCCTAGCATATGTAGATATGGCCTCGGAACACGGAGACCGAAAGGTCGAGCGTGAATCATATAGAAGATATGATCAACATAAACGATGTTCACCATTGAAAACTACTCCATCTCACGTGATGATCGGTTATGGTTTAGTTGATTTGGATCACGTAATCACTTAGAAGATTAGAGGGATGTCTATCTAATTGGGAGTTCTTAAGTAATATGATTAATTGAACTTAAATTTATCATGAACTTAGTACCTGATAGTATCTTTCTTGTTTATGTTGATTGTAGATAGATGGCTCGTGCTGTTGTTCCGTTGAATTTTAATGCGTTCCTTGAGAAAGCAAAGTTGAAAGATGATGGTAGCAATTACATGGACTGGGTCCGTAACTTGAGGATTATCCTCATTGCTGCACAGAAGAATTACGTCCTGGAAGCACCGCTGGGTGCCAGGCCTGCTGCAGGAGCAACGCCGGATGTTATGAACGTCTGGCAGAGCAAAGCTGATGACTACTCGATAGTTCAGTGTGCCATGCTTTACGGCTTAGAATCGGGACTTCAACGATGTTTTGAACGTCATGGAGCATATGAGATGTTCTAGGAGTTGAAGTTAATATTTCAAGCAAATGCCCGGATTGAGAGATATGAAGTCTCCAATAAGTTCTATAGCTGCAAGATGGAGGAGAACAGTTCTGTTAGTGAGCATATACTCAAAATGTCTGGGTATAATAATCACTCGATTCAATTGGGAGTTAATCTTCCATATGATTGCGTCATTGACAGAATTCTCCAATCACTGCCACCAAGCTACAAGAGCTTCGTGATGAACTATAATATGCAAGGGATGAACAAGACTATTCCCGAGCTCTTCGCAATGCTGAAAGCTGCGGAGGTAGAAATCAAGAAAGAGCATCAAGTGTTGATGGTTAACAAGACCACTAGTTTCAAGAAAAAGGGCAAAGGGAAGAAGAAAGGGAACTTCAAGAAGAACGGCAAGCAAGTTGCTGCTCAGGAGAAGAAACCCAAGTCTGGACCTAAGCCTAAAACTGAGTGCTTCTACTTCAAGCAGACTGGTCACTGGAAGCGGAACTGCCCCAAGTATTTGGCGGATAAGAAGGATGGCAAGGTGAACAAAGGTATATGTGATATACATGTTATTGATGTGTACCTTACTAGAGCTCGCAGTAGCACCTGGGTATTTGATACTGGTTCTGTTGCTAATATTTGCAACTCGAAACAGGGACTACAGAATAAGCGGGAACTGGCAAAGGACGAGGTGACGATGCGCGTGGGAAACGGTTCCAAAGTCGATGTGATCGCGGTCGGCACACTACCTCTACATCTACCTTCGGGATTAATATTAGACCTAAATAATTTTTATTTGGTGCCAGCGTTGAGCATGAACATTATATCTGGATCTTGTTTAATGCGAGATGGTTATTCATTTAAATCAGAGAATAATGGTTGTTCTATTTATATGAGTAATATCTTTTATGGTCACGCACCCTTGAAAAGTGGTCTATTCTTATTGAATCTCGATAGTAGTAATACACATATTAATAATGTTGAAGCCAAAAGATGCAGAGTTGATAATGAAAGTGCAACTTATTTGTGGCACTGTCGTTTAGGTCATATCGGTATAAAGCGCATGAAGAAACTCCATACTGATGGACTTTTGGAACCCCTTGATTATGAATCACTTGGTACTTGCGAACCGTGCCTCATGGGCAAGATGACTAAAACACCGTTCTCCGGTACTATGGAGAGAGCAACAGATTTGTTGGAAATCATACATACCGATGTATGTGGTCCGATGAATATTGAGGCTCGTGGCGGATATCGTTATTTTCTCACCTTCACAGATGATTTGAGCAGATATGGATATATCTACTTAATGAAACATAAGTCTGAAACATTTGAAAAGTTCAAAGAATTTCAGAGTGAAGTTGAAAATCATCGTAACAAGAAAATAAAGTTTCTACGATCTGATCGTGGAGGAGAATATTTGAGTTACGAGTTTGGTGTACATTTGAAAAATTGCGGAATAGTTTCGCAACTCACGCCACCTGGAACACCACAGCGTAATGGTGTGTCCGAACGTCGTAATCGTACTTTACTAGATATGGTGCGATCTATGATGTCTCTTACTGATTTACCGCTATCGTTTTGGGGTTATGCTCTAGAGACGGCAGCATTCACGTTAAATAGGGCACCATCAAAATCCGTTGAGACGACGCCTTATGAACTGTGGTTTGGCAAGAAACCAAAGTTGCCGTTTCTTAAAGTTTGGGGCTGCGATGCTTATGTGAAAAAGCTTCAACCTGATAAGCTCGAACCCAAATCGGAGAAATGTGTCTTCATAGGATACCCAAAGGAAACTATTGGGTACACCTTCTATCACAGATCCGAAGGCAAGACATTCGTTGCCAAGAATGGATCCTTTCTAGAGAAGGAGTTTCTTTTGAAAGAAGTGAGTGGGAGGAAAGTAGAACTTGACGAGGTAACTGTACCTGCTCCCTTACTGGAAAGTAGTTCATCACAGAAAAGTGTTTCAGTGACACCTACACCAGTTAGTGAGGAAGCCAATGATAATGATCATGAAACTTCAGATCAAGATACTACTGAACCTTGTAGATCAACCAGAGTAAGATCCGCACCAGAGTGGTACGGTAATCCTGTTCTGGAAGTCATGCTACTAGATCATGATGAACCTACGAACTATGAAGAAGCGATGGTGAGCCCAGATTCCGCAAAGTGGCTTGAAGCCATGAAATCTGAGATGGGATCCATGTATGAGAACAAAGTATGGACTTTGGTTGACTTGCCCGATGATCGGCAAGCAATTGAGAATAAATGGATCTTTAAGAAGAAGACTGACGCTGATGGTAATGTTACTGTCTACAAAGCTCGACTTGTCGCAAAAGGTTTTCGGCAAGTTCAAGGGATTGACTACGATGAGACCTTCTCACCCGTAGCGATGCTTAAGTCCGTCCGAATCATGTTAGCGATTGCTGCATTTTATGATTATGAAATTTGGCAGATGGATGTCAAAACTGCATTCCTGAATGGATTTCTGGAAGAAGAGTTGTATATGATGCAACCGGAAGGTTTTGTCGATCCAAAGGGAGCTAACAAAGTGTGCAAGCTCCAGCGATCCATTTATGGACTGGTGCAAGCCTCTCGGAGTTGGAATAAACGTTTTGATAATGTGATCAAAGCATTTGGTTTTATACAGACTTTCGGAGAAGCCTGTATTTACAAGAAAGTGAGTGGGAGCTCTGTAGCATTTCTGATATTATATGTGGATGACATATTACTGATCGGAAATGATATAGAATTTCTGAATAGCATAAAGGGATACTTGAATAAAAGTTTTTCAATGAAAGACCTCGGTGAAGCTGCTTACATATTAGGCATTAAGATCTATAGAGATAGATCAAGACGCTTAATTGAACTTTCACAAAGCACATACCTTGACAAGATTTTGAAGAAGTTCAAAATGGATCAAGCAAAGAAAGGATTCTTGCCTGTGTTACAAGGTGTGAAGTTGAGTAAGACTCAATGCCCGACCACTGCAGATGGTAGAGAGAATATGAAAGATGTTCCCTATGCATCAGCCATAGGATCTATCATGTATGCAATGCTGTGTACCAGACCTGATGTGTGCCTTGCTATAAGTTTAGTAGGGAGGTACCAAAGTAATCCAGGAATGGATCACTGGACAGCGGTCAAGAACATCCTGAAATACCTGAAAAGGACTAAGGATATGTTTCTCGTATATGGAGGTGACAAAGAGCTCACCGTAAAAGGTTACGTTGATGCAAGCTTTGACACTGATCCGGACAATTCTAAATCGCAAACCGGATACGTGTTTACATTAAACGGTGGAGCTGTCAGTTGGTGCAATTCTAAACAAAGCGTCGTAGCGGGATCTACATGTGAAGCGGAGTACATAGCTGCTTCGGAAGCAGCGAACGAAGGAGTCTGGAGGAAGGAGTTCATATCCGATCTAGGTGTTATACCTAATGCATCGGGTCCAATGAAAATCTTTTGTGCAATACTGGTGCGATTGCCTTGGCAAAGGAATCCAGATTTCACAAAAGGACCAAACACATCAAGAGACGCTTCAACTCCATCCGGGATCTAGTCCAGGTGGGAGACATAGAGATTTGCAAGATACATACGGATCTGAATGTTGCAGACCCGTTGACTAAGCCTCTTCCTCGAGCAAAAAATGATCAGCACCAAGGCTCCATGAGTGTTAGAATCATTATAGTGTAATCTAGATTATTGACTCTAGTGCAAGTGGGAGACTGAAGGAAATATGCCCTAGAAGCAATAATAAAGTTATTATTTATTTCCTTATAATCATGATAAATGTTTATTATTCATGCTAGAATTGTATTAACCGGAAACATAATACATGTGTGAATACATAGACAAACAAAGTGTCACTAGTATGCCTCTACTTGACTAGCTCGTTAATCAAAGATGGTTATGTTTCCTGACCATGAACAATGAGTTGTTATTTGATTAACGAGGTCACATCATTAGTTGAATGATCTGATTGACATGACCCATTCCAGTAGCTTAGCACCCGATCGTTTAGTATGTTGCTATTGCTTTCTTCATGACTTATACATGTTCCTATGACTATGAGATTATGCAACTCCCGTTTGCCGGAGGAACACTTTGGGTGCTACCAAACGTCACAACGTAACTGGGTGATTATAAAGGAGCATTATAGGTGTCTCCAAAGGTAGATGTTGGGTTGGCGTATTTCGAGATTAGGATTAGTAGTTCTCCTGGTGCTACCTTAGCCGATAAAGCGGAACGTAAAGCACCAAAACACAGGAGCCGGGAAAACCCAACATTTGACCAAAGACAATGATTCGGAGCTGATGCATATAAGGCCAAACTCGCGACGCCGAACACTCCCTAAGGTATTCGGTCTTTATGGTATAAACCAGGCCTAAATAGTGCCCTTTGTAAGAAGCCCCTTGTGTCCAGGTACGTGCATTATTCTGACGTGGCCACATGCCAAGACGTCAGCATCCTTCTCAACTGTGCTAAGAATTCGGTGGATGTGTATCAACAAGAGACAGTAAAAAAGGTTTACGTAGGGTCTTAATCTAAAAATAATCCTTGGAGCGGGTCCCTGCTGCACGTCTACGCCTGTGCCTCCGTTGTGCCGTATCCTGGACGGGTGTAGCATGATGATCATCTGTAAAAGAGAGGAACTTAGGTGAAAAAGTTGTCGTGCAAAAAGATAGTTTTTAAAGAAACCATGTATAATTCAAGATGAGTAAAAATTGCCACTTGTCTGCGCGTGTTGAGCCCCTTGTATTTGTAATAGGGGTGTGACCATTGATTCGGTATGAATTACATATAGCTGCACCGGACTCGTCTAACCGTGTCCGAGGTCTTGACGACCTGTTAAATGCTTTAGTTGGTCAGGCCGTTTTTAGTGTGCGGCTGCCAAGGCAGCCGCACTCTCTTCGGCGCGCAAAGATCGCTTAATACTTCGGTTCACTGTAATGATGCCACGTGGGCCGGGCATCTTGAGTGTGAGGGAAGCATAGTGCGGTATTGCATTAAAGCGAACGAAAGCTTCGCGTCCGAGTAGTGCTTGATAGCCACTTTGGAACAGAGCGATGTGGAAGGTTAAATGTTCGCTACGGAAGTTATCGGGGAAGCCGCATATAACCTTTAGTAGCAGTGAGCTCGTGCAATGAGCCCCTGGGCCTGGCGTTACTCCTTTAAAGGTAGTATCGCTTTGGCAAATTTTTGTTGGGTCTATCCCCATTTCGCGGATTGTATCCTGGTATATCAGATTTAGACTACTGCCACCGTCCATCAGGACTCGTGTGAAGTGGTATCCGTCAATTATTGGGTCTAATACTAGGGCAGCCCATCCTGCACGCCGGATACTTGCTGAGTAATCTCGATGGTCGAAAGTGACCGGTTGAGACGACCAGTGGCAGGACTCTGCGGTGATAGGCCCTTGGGCTTATTTTTCTGGGAGTGCTGTTTTGTTTCTTCCCTTGATCATGTGTAACACGTTTACTGTTTTAACTTCTGGTGGAAATTTCTTTTGTTCCCCAGTGTCTTGCTTGAGAGGCTCATCCTCGTCTTCGCTTGGTGTATCCTCCCCCTTGTGTACGGCGTTGAGCTTGCCGGACTGCTTGAAGACCCAACATTCTGTGTGGGTATGATTCGCGGGTTTACCAGGGGTGCTATGGATCTGACATATTTGGTCCAGAATTTTGTTTAGGCTGGACAGTTTGTCTCTGGCGCCTTTAGAGGGCGGCTTTTGCTGACCTGGCCGAGAGCTTTTGAATCCGGCATTTACTGCCGTGCTCTTCGTGATGTCTTCTTTATTCCGGCGTTTGTTATTGTTGTTGCGCCGTGATTTCTCGTTTCCATCTCTAACTTCAGATGTACTGGGGTCGCTGGTGCTGCATCTGCCTAGCTAGCTGTCCTCACCCGCGCAAAAGCGGGTCATGAGGCTTGTTAATGCTGCCATTGTTCTCGGCTTTTCTTGGCCGAGGTGTCTGGCAAGCCATTCGTCACGGACGCTATGCTTAAAAGCTGCCAAGGCTTCGGCATCCGGATAGTCGACAATTTGGTTCTTTTTAGTAAGAAACCTGTTCCAAAGTTTTCAGGCTGACTCTGCGGGCTGTTGAGTTATATGACTCAAATCGTCCGCGTCCGGAGGTCGAACATAAATCCCTTGAAAATTTGCCCGAAAAGCGTCTTTGAGCTCTTCCCAGCTTCCAATGGAGTTTTCGGGGAGGCTTTTAAGCCAGTGACGAGCTGGCCCTTTGAACTTGAGGGGTAAGTACTTGATGGCGTGGAGATCATCTCCTCGAGCCATATGGATATGGAGGATATAGTCCTCAATCCAGACCCCAAGGTCTGTTGTTCCATTGTATGCCTCTATGTTTACGGGTTTGAATCCCTCTGGAAATTCATGGTCCAGCACCTCATCGGTGAAACATAGGGGGTGTGCGGCACCCCTGTATCTGGGTGTACTGAGTTGTTCGGATGTTTGTTGTGTTACATCGTATGCTGGGGCGCGCTTGCGTGGTCCATAGATGATCTGGTTGCGCCGTCCTTTTGGTGCGAGCCCTCGCGTGGATCGCGTATTGGCTTGTGGGTGGCGTTGTTTGCCACTCTATGTTGGCCGTGAGGTCGTCTATCCGGCCAGGTGGCCGTTTTTATTTTTGGTTGTGGGGGGTCTGAGGCCTCCTCATCGAATTCAGGTACCAACTTCCGCTTTGGGTAGCTCTTGGTGGGGCGATTGCCGCCGTACTTCGCTGCTGTGTTGAGTACTTTTCTCCATCTGATTTGGAGTGTGTCCTGCGCAGCCTTAAGCCTTTGCTTCTGCTTTTTCAGACTCCTCGCGGTGGCAACAAGCCTTTGACGGGCATTCTGCTGCTCCGGGTGCCTGTCCGGTGTTATGCCGTCCAGACTATTATCTTTGATAGAATTGGTTTGTTCGGTTTGATTCTCCATATTGCCGTGGACCGGCAGTGTTTCGCCCTGCTCCAACGCTGGGTCTGTATGATCGTTATTTCTGCTAAGGCGGGATTTGGGGCGGCGCTTGCGCCGCCGCTTTGACTGCTTCTCGGGGGAACAAGCCTTCGGTGCATCCTTCCGTTCCTCGTCGTCATCTTCTTTTGGTGTGTCCACCATGTATACGTCATATGATGAGGTGGTTATCCAGCGCTCTGTGGGCGGTGGTTCCTCTTCGCCTCCCGCATCGTCGTCCATACCGTCGATGTCTTCGGAGTCGAAGTCGAGCATGTCGGTTAAATCATCGACAGTGGCTACAAAGTGGGTGGTGGGTGGGCGTCGAATTTCTTCGTCGTTCACATCCCAATCCTGCTGGCCATAATCCGGCCAGGGCTCTCCTGACAAAGAGAGAGACCTTAGTGAATTCAGGATGTCGCCGAAGGGCGAGTGCTGAAAGATATCCGCGGCGGTGAATTCCATGATCGGCGCCCAATCGGATTCGATTGGCGGGGGCGCGGATGGTTCGGAGTCCGGAAAAGAGTCCGGCACCTTGGAGTCATGCGTTGCACAGAGGTTTAGGCTGGTGTTTAGCTCGATCCCCGTTGAGACTGTAGCCCCTGAGGCGGTGTCTAACCACCCGTCCTCGACTGGTGCAGTTGGCTCCGAGCTAAGGGTCGGAGCTGATGCGGGCGCAGCCTCTGGGATACTGTTCAGCGGCAGAGCTAGGTTATACCCATCGCGATAGTGCGGCGCGCCCGGCTGTGGCTCGAATCCGTCGAAGATCAAGTCTCCGCGGATGCCGGCCGTGTAGTTCAAACTTCCAAATCTGACCTGATGGCCAGGGGCGTAGCTTTCAATCTGCTCCAGATGGCCAAGCGAATTAGCCCGCAGTGCAAAGCCGCCGAATACGAAGATCTGTCCGGGGAGAAAAGTCTCACCTTGGACCTCATCGCTATCAATGATAGTAGGAGCCGTCAAGCCTAACGGCGACGACACAGAGGAACTCTCAACGAAAGCGCCAATGTCGGTGTTAAAACCGGCGGATCTCGGGTAGGGGGTCCCACACTGTGCGTCTAGGCCGGATGGTAACAGGAGGTAGGGGACACGACGTTTTACCCAGGTTCGGGCCCTCTTGATGGAGGTAAAACCCTACGTCCTGCTTGATTGATATTTATGATATGGGTAGTACAAGAGTAGATCTACCACGAGATCAGAGAGGCTAAACCCTAGAAGCTAGCCTATGGTATGATTGTATGTTGTGATTCTTGTCCTACGGACTAAAACCCTTCGGTTTATATAGACATCGGAGAGGGTTAGGGTTACACAAGGTCGGTTACAAAGGAGGAGATATCCATATCCGTATTGCCTAGCTTGCCTTCCACGCCAAGTAGAGTCCCATCCGGACACGAGACGAAGTCTTCAATCTTGTATCTTCATAGTCTAACAGTCCGGCCAATGGAGATAGTCCGGCTGTCCGGAGACCCCCTAATCCAGGACTCCCTCAATAGGCATCACGTCCGAGACAAGTAGACGGACTCCTGCCTGCATCTACTACTATTACTCCACTCATCGACCGCTATCTAGCATGCATCTAGAGTATTAAGTTAAAAACAGAGTAACGCCTTAAGCAAGATGACATGATGTGGAGGGATAGAGTCATGCAATATGAAGAAAACCCCATCTTGTTATCCTTGATGGCAACAATACAATACGTGCCTTGCTGCCCTTACTGTCACCGGGAAAGGACACCGCAAGATTGAACCCAAAGCTAAGCACTTCTCCCATTGCAAGAAAGATCAATCTAGTAGGCCAAACCAAACTGATAATTCGAAGAGACTTGCAAAGATAACCAATCATACATAAAAGAATTCAGAGAAGATTCAAATATTATTCGTAGATAGACTTGATCATAAACCCACAATTCATCGGTCTCAACAAACACACCGCAAAAAGAAGATTACATCGAATAGATCTCCACAAGAGAGGGGGAGAACTTTGTATTGAGATCCAAAAAGAGAGAAGAAGACATCAAGCACTAACTATGGACCCGTAGGTCTGAGGTAAACTACTCACACTTCATCGAAGGGCTATGGTGTTGATGTAGAAGCCCTCCGTGATCGATGCCCCCTCCAGCGGAGCTCCAGAACAGGCCCCAAGATGGGATCTCGGGGATACAGAAAGTTGCCGCGGTGGAATTAGGTTTTTGGCTCCTGCCTCGATCGTTTGGGGGTACGTGGGTATATATAGGAGGAAGAAGTACGTCGGTGGAGCAACAGGGGGCCCACGAGGGTGGAGGGCGCGCCTGGGGGGGGGGGGGGGTAGGCGCGCCCCCTACCTCGTGGCCTCCTGTTAGTTGTCTTGATGTAGGGTCCAAGTCTCCTGAGTTGTATTCGGTGAGAAAATCATGTTCCCGAAGGTTTCATTCCGTTTGGACTCCTTTTGATATTCCTTTTCTTCGAAACCCTAAAACAGGCAAAAAAACAACAATTCTGGGTTGGGCCTCCGGTTAATAGGTTAGTCCCAAAAATAATATAAAAGTGGATAATGAAGCCCAATAATGTCCAAAACAGTAGATAATATAGCATGGAGCAATCAAAAATTATAGATACGTTGGAGACATATCAACGCCCTCTTTCTATCTTCGCCTTTCCAATCTCGAGCTCCAGCGCCCAAGTTCTCATCCCGTTTCCACTCAAGACCCCATGTCCGGATCCAGAGGTCAAGGCAAGTGGATGGTCTCTTCCGTTAAGGAGGGGGGGCATTACTGAGCTCCGGGCGACCGGATACTTGGCGAAGGAGATCATTCACCGCCTGCCAACTGACGAACAAGTCATCCCCACGCCGAAGCCCACCGAGAGGATAGTGTTCATCCCCCATTTCTTCCGCGGGCTAGGGTTTCCACTCCACCCTTTCATCCGCGGGCTGATGTATTATTACGGGATAGATTTCCATGATCTGTTCCCGAATTACTTCCTCAACATCTCGGTGTTTATCGTCGTGTGTGAGGCCTTCCTCCGCATCCAACCCCACTTTGGGCTGTGGCTCAAAGTTTTTAACGTGAAGCCGAAGGTGGTGGATGGCTAGCACGCGGAGTGCGGAGGAGCCATGGTGAGCAAGCTGTCCAATGTCTCCTGGCCCAAAGGTACTTTTGTGGACACGGTAAAGGAGTGGCAGAAGCAGTGGTTCTACATCACAGAACCTCGCGGCACCACCTGGGCCGCAGCTGCCAAATTCCGCTCTGGCGCTCCCATGCGACTCACCTCCTGGGTCGAGAAGAGTCTAGACTGGTGTTCACCTGACGAGCTGATAGCGCTGCAGACGCGTGTTCAGAGCATGGTAACCAAGAACGTCAAGCTCATTGATGTGATCCAGGTGATGCTAGTTCGCCGGATCCTTCCGTGCCAGCGCCGAGGCCACCCTCTATGGGAGTTCAACCCGAAGAAGCACCAGACCCTGGTGAGGCTCTTCGAGACTACTCACGAAGGTGCATGGAAGTTGCTCTTTAAGGGCAACGAGAAGCCACTGGCCATGGATTCTGACCGTGGTCACGATTGTAAACACCCTGCCAGTGAGGTATGTTATTTTTGATGTATCCCCAACTTGATTGTTTCGAGGATGATGTCTGAGTTTACCATTACCTTTTCATGACTGGATGGAGAGGGCGAAGCGGATCCAGTGTCCAGCTCTGCTGCCTGAAGAACCGGTCATCTCACGTCTAGCGAATATGCTAGTGCCGGCGCCTTATAAGGCGCCGGAGAAGAAGGCCAAGGGGGCCAAGAGTGGCCCCCGTCGCAAGGGCACTTCGGACATGACATCCGAAGACGACGAAGCTCATTCCTCCGTCCCTGAGGACAATGGTGAGGAAGAGGAGGAGGAGGAGGAAAACAACCCTCCCTTGAGGAGAGGAAGAAGAAGAGGGCGGCTTCGGCGCATCCGGAGGAGGAAATGCCCAAGAAGGGGAAGGGTGTCCCAGCGGTCAACACCGCGTGGGACGTTGACAGCAGTCCGGAACGACGCCTCCGCAATAAGCCCCAGGACGCATCGTAAGTGACATGGCTCACTCATGCGCGCATCCGGCCCTTTCTCTTCATTATCTTGACATAGTCAATTGTACTATTGCAGTCTGGCCCACGACCTTATCTAGTGATTCTCATCTGGAGGTTCGTTGGCTCCGTTGGAGATGGCGAGCATGTCGCCACCGCCTGCTTATTCCCCTGGGGCCAGGGCGACACTGAAGTGTTATCCCGGAGGACCGCTCCGAACTGGGGAGGAGCCCAGGACGCTGTCCGGGAGGTGCCACAAGGCGAGACCTCCACTTCTGGATACATGAGGGAGCCGATCCCCATGGAGACTGGCGAAGAGGGCCGCATCCAGTTTGGCCCTCAGCCGAATACGATTTCGGAGAACCATATGGGTCCGGAGTCGGGCGAGCAGCCCCCTTTGAAGGAGGGGGGGTGCGCCGCTTCCACCGGTGGACCCTGTCCATCCAGGGGCATCGGATAACCTGATGGAGGCGCTTCGAGGCGCCTCCGTCATGGATGAGCACCGTGTCCTTATGGGTGTGGTGATCGAGAAGATTCAGTCCACCAAGAGTGGACTGAATGAAGCCCGCAGTAGCCTGTTTGACAAGTTTCGAGGTAAGAAAGAGAAAAAACCCCGTGTAGACAGTAGCCTCCGAGACACTGTCCGGTGTTCGGCAAGAAGAACCGGATAGAGGATCAATCTTTTGTTATAGGAGACTAACGTAATATGTATGAATAAGCAGGCGTTGCTGTTGGCCGCAACCTTGCATGCTTCTGAAGTCTCTGAACTGAGGCATAGGCTGGAGCGGACCGAGAACGAGCTTGGCGAGGTTAAGGTTCGGCTCCAGGAGAAGCAAGGTGAGTGACGACTTGATGTGTGTTCGGAAGGGATAGGCGCTGCATATTGACCCCAGTATCGTGATATGTGCAGGAGCCGCGACCAAGGTCGAGGCCCTAAGGAAGGCCCTGGGCGAGGCCGAGGAGAAGGTTGTCTAGCAGCAAGCCGCCTGTAAGAAGCTCAAGGCCCAGGTCAAAGAAGTCCAGCATGAGCTCCAGGATGCGGTCAAGAAATGTGAATCCTTGGAGCATGATGCGTCGGTTCAAGGGATCGAACTCGCCAAGGCTCGTCAGGGCGCAGAGACCGCATGGAATGAGGACCAGGCCGTCCTCTAGGAGATCCAGGAGGCCAAGAAGATCACGGCGGGTAAGGCATTTAAGATGCAAAGAAAGTATGCGGAGAAGCAGTACCTTTTACTAACCCGGGTTCGGAGTTCCCTAGGGGCTTTTGTGGATTTACCACACAGTGTATCAGATGCCACGGAGTTCTATCGAGCCGAAGGAGGGGGTTCTACGGAAAAGCTATTCTGGTCGCAGTATGTGGCGCCAGAGCATCTCGTGTCCTTCACCGATCAGCTGAAATAAGTGGTGGAGCTGCATAGGGTGGTCGAACTAGCCATTAAGGATTTGATAATCTGGCTATGGCCAGCCGAAGCTATGCCAGGCAGCTACTTCAGACTCGTGAGGTGGATGGTGAACGCCTGTCCTCGACTGGACGTCTTCAAGCGCTCGGCCTGCATTGAAGGTGCGTGCATGGCCTTCGTCCGTTGCAAGATGTGGTGGGCGAAGATGGACGCCGTCGAGGTGACCAGGGGACCACCGGAGGGTAAGGAGCACCGCACACCCGAATGGTATTTTGCAGATGTCCCGGATGGGGCTCGCCTTGCGGTAGCACAATGTTCACAGGACATTGTATTTGAAAAAATGTATTCATGTTGCCTTTTCCTTGTATTATGAAAACAAAGCCTGTTTTGTAATGTAATTTTGTTATGCTTTTAATTGTGTCCTCCTGTGCGGCCGTGTTGTATGTAATCTAAGGGTTGGCCAGTCGTCGGCTTCTGCCCTCATGTAGGTAGTACGGAGGTGTTCGAGATGGAATCTAAACAATCTTGATCCAATTATATGGTCCTTGAAAGAGTTGTTTAGCGCAACGAACACGGCAATCAGACTGTACGTCTTAAACGCCCTCACTTAGCCATAGGAGTTTTAAATAAAGCGTGGGCGCAGCCCCTGGTCCAAACCAGAGTGCTATCAACATCTAATTGGGAAGTGCCGATCTTTCGCATAATGAGGAAAAAATCTCCAACGATTTGTAACCCTCGAAAAGCTGACCGGCTCTCACCGTATCATGACAGTCAGTTTTCGGCTTTCTCTACTAAGGCGCTTATCTGGTCAAGGCCAGGGCACAATCGCAGTAGTTCTCCCTTTACTACCCTAGCCGATTTAGCGGAACGTAGGGTAGTAAGCACAGGAGCCGGGCAACCCAACTGTTGACCAAAGACATGATTCAGATCCAATGCATATAATGCTAAATTCGGGGTGCCAAACTTACCTTTAAGGATTGTTCGGACTTTGTTGCCGTATCGTGGGGCGATGGGGAGGCCCTGGCAAATATGGAACGTACCAGAGTGTACGGTTGCTAAGAGATAAGTAATTTAAAGGAAAAACAGAAGGAGAATAGAGATAGGATTTGGGGCCCTTGAACATGGATCATGAGCTGTTTCCATTAGAGCTGGGTTAATGTGTCCAAGCACATTGGTATAAAATGATGCAATAAGCAGCCGGCTATTTGACCTACCATAACCGAAGGCGAGCTGCGCTTGGGTCCTGGAAACGGTTAGCCTCTAGGGCTTCCCATGTACGCCTGTGCTCCGTGTCAATCCGGTGTGTTTATCCTTTGACAGGATCATTAATCAGGCCGTCGAAGGAGGCCCCCATAGGAGAAACCTGAAACAAGGGAAAATGAGATAGTAAAGTTATATGTGTGTCCGGGATCGGTCTAGCCGAACCGTAGATCCTGGGATAGCTTGTGCCTCCGTCGATGCCCATGGAATTTTGAGTGCGTAGTTATGTACGCGTGGTATGAATGCCACTACCTCATCGGGATTGGGACGGAGGCCGAATTGCTAATCGAGCTCTTAACGAGCCGCGCTGTCCTGTTGTAGTGTAGTCTGGACCCTCTTAATGATGCCCAGGGGCTCGGCAGCCAGACTATGATGCTGCTTGAGAAGGCTGCTTTGTACCTCTGCTGCTAGGGCGGCGATGTGTCCTCTGTCCGAAGGGAGCGTTCTGTGTTTCCGTTGACTGTTATGACTCCGTGCGGACCGGGCATCTTCAGCTTGAGATAAGCATAGTGTGGCACCGCGTTCAATCTAGCAAACGTGGTTCGTCCGAGCAGTGCATGGTAGCCGCTGCGGAAGGGGATGATATCAAAGATTAACTCCTCGCTTCGGAAGTTGTCCGGAGAACCGAAGACCACCTCCAGTGTGATTGAGCCCGTGCAGCAGACCTCAACGCCTGGTATGACTCCTTTAAAGGTAGTCTTTGTGGGTTTGATTTGTGAGGGATTAATGCCCACACTACTAGGAAAAGGCCTACTAATGGCGCACCAGTTTTGCGTACGAGTGCGCCATTAGTATCACGCCACTAGTATTTGTATACTAATGGTGCACCACTGGTGCGCCATTAGTATATGGTATACTAATGGTATACTAATGGCGCACCAGTGATGCGCCATTAGTATGCCTAGAGGTGCGCCATTACTATCTGACTTAGTAATGGCGCACCACATAGAAGTGCGCCATTAGTAATAATTTTTTTCATTTTTTTTAAATTTCTTTTCAAAAAATTTTAAAAAAAAAATTGAATTTTTTCAAAAAAAATTCAATTTGTTTTATTTTTTCTTAATCTCGGGTCACTATGGTTTAATCTCGAGTCAATATGCTTAATCTTAATCTCGGGTCACTATGGTTTAATCTCGAGTCAATATGCTTAATCTTAGGTCAAATTGCACTCTGTGGTCAAACTTCCCAGAAGGTCACCCATCCTCACACTACTCTAGCCCAAGCACGCTTAACTTCATAGTTCTATCCAACCCAAGCACCACCTCACTTCACAGGCACTTGTTGATATATCTATCATATCAATCCTATTAAACCTTGCTGATGTCTAGGACTTTGTTCATGTTCATGAGTATGATGAAATTTTGAAAAAATATTTCAAACTTCCCGGTCATATTACGTATCATATTTTCAAAAATAATTCAATTTTTTTTTTCGAAACCAATTTTTTTTCTGTTACTAGTGGCGCACCTAGCATACGGTGCGCCACTAGTAAGTTTGAATTTTTTTGAATTTTTTCCCTCCGGATCTTAAAAGCCCCGTAACTTTTTTTCTGTTAGGTTTTTAGGGATTTTGAAAATGTTTAACGAGGTTCCTCCTGTTAAATTCGGATGTAACTTTTCGAGTAGATGATTTTTCATATAAAAAACTTTTTAATCCGAGTTCATATGCAAAAATTATGCCCATTTTACAAATTTCAGAGAGATTTTGCAAATAAAGTCAAAATTCATATTTGTAAATTTTCCTAACAACTAGACCACATATCACATAGGAAACTTATTTTCTTTTATTTTTTGGACATTTCCATCATTTTCTTTTATTTTTTAAAACTGAAAAGGCAGTCCACGGGGGGGGGGGGTGCATTCGGTACGTTTTGGGCCAAGTTAGTAATGGCGCACCGTGGGGGTGGTGTGCCATTACTAGTTAAACTAGTAATGGCGCACCACACCCACGGTGCGCCATTACTAGTTTTGAAAAACAAATTCTGAATTTTTTTTAGAAAAAACTTAGTAATGGCGCACCAGTTGATAGTGCGCCATTACTAGTTTTAACTAGTAATGGCGCACTGTCCACTGGTGCGCCATTACTAGTTTTGAAAAAATAAATAAAAAAATTTTGGAATTTTTTTTTGAAAATAATTTACTAATGGCGCACCGTGGATGTGGTGCCCCATTACTAGTTTAACAAGTAATGGCGCACCACTCCCACGGTGCGCCATTACTAGTTTTGAAAAAAAAATGAAAAAAAAATTTGTTACTAATGGCGCACCATGGATGTGGTGCGCCATTAGTATTTGGACACTAATGGCGCACCAACACATGGTGCGCCATTAGTATATACTAATGGCGCACCACATGTCTGGTGCGCCATTAGTGTCATTTCCATCTATAGCCCTTTTCCTAGTAGTGCCATCTTCTGCACTGTATCCTGATAGAGAAGGTTGAGGCTCTTACCATCGTCCATTAGGACTTGTGTTAGGTGAAATCCGTCGATGATTGGGTCGAGGACCAGTGCGGCTGAACCGCCATGCCGGATACTAGTTGGGTGATCTCGACGATCGAAGGTGATCGGGAATGATGACCACGGATTGAATTTTGGGGCGACTGGCTCTACCGCGTAGACGTCCCTAAGTGCTCGCTTACGCTCCCTTTTGGGGATGTGTGTAGCGTATATCATGTTCACCGTTTTCACTTGAGGGGGAAATTTCTTCTGCCCCCTGGTGTTCGGCTGCTGGGGCTCTTCGTCCTCGTCCTCACTTTGTGATCCCTTTTCCTTGTTTTCGGCATTTAACTTGCCAGCCTGTTTGAAAACCCAACAATCCCTATTGGTATGATTGGCTTGTTTGTCTGGGGTGCCATGTATCTGGCATGGACGGTCGAGTATGCGGTCCAGGCTGGAAGTTCCTTCGTTGTTCCTCTTGTAGGGCTTCTTCCATTGGCCGGACTTGGAGCCGCTGAATCCGGCGTTAACTGTGTTGTCATTGGTGTTGTCGCCATTGCTTCGACGTTTGTGCCTATTGCACCGGAGCTTGCCGGTGCTGTTCTTGGCCTCGTAGGGGCCTGTCTCGCTGGCTGTGTTTTTGCTACGAGCCAGCCAGCTGTCCTCACCCACGCAAAAGCGGGTCATATGTGCCGTAAGGGCTTCCATGGACTTCAGCTTTTCTTGGCCAAGGTGGCGTGCTAGCCATTCGTCACGGATGCTGTGTTTAAAGGTCGCTAGGGCTTCGGCATCTGGATAGTCAACGATCTGGTTCTTTTTGGTTAGGAACCTAGTCCCGAATTTTCTTGCTGATTCTCCAGGTTGTTGAACTATGTGGCTTAAGTCATTGGCGTCTGGTGGCCGGACATAAGTTCTTGGAAGTTATCAAGGAAAGCCTCTTCCAAGTCCTCCCAGCTGCCGATGGAATTTTTAGGCAGACTATTTAGCCAGTGTCTAGCCGGCTCTTTTAATTTTAGTGGGAGGTATTTGATGGCGTGGAGATCATCTCCTCGGGCCATGTGGATGTGGAGAATAAAATCTTCGATCCACACTCTGGGATCGGTTGTTCCGTCGTATGATTCAATATTGACGGGCTTGAACCCCTCAGGGAATTCGTGATCCAGCACCTCATCTGTGAAGCAGAGAGGGTGTGCCGTGTGCGTGTGCGGCGCCTCTATATCGGGCCGCGTCACGGCGCACCTTCGATGAAGTCCGTCTGCGGTTATCGGCCCGGGTGTGACTAGGTTTTTCACGTCCGAATAGGTAGCCGTCATCCCGAGTTGGGAAGCGTCCTCGCGATCCGTAGATTGATCTGGTGTGTCCTGCTCTACTGTCCAGGTCCTGCCGAAGGTCGTATGTATGGTCCCGAGCTATTTTGTCCCTGTTTTTGCGAGGCGGTGGGGCAGGCTGTTGTTCGGCCTGAGTTGTCGTTTTATCCCGACCACGGGGTGGTCGGTCCGCCGCACTATCCCGACCACGTGGTGGTCGGTCCGCATTGCATGAGGGAGGTATGGGATCTGGTGCCTCCTCATCAAACTGAGGTAGCAGTCTGCGCTTTGGGTAACTCTTGGATGGGCGCTCGAGGTCATATTCTTCGACTGCCAGGACATTAGTCCATCTGTCAATGAGCAAGTCTTGATCAGCTTGGAGCTGCTGCCGCTTCTTCTTCAGGCTTCTTGTAGTGGCTATTAGCTGGCGCTTGAAGCGCTCCTGCTCGAGGGGTGCCTCAGGCACGATAAAGTCCTCGTTGCCGAGGTTCTCATCATTCCCGGAGACTGGATGATAACTACCATCATCTGGGTCATTGGGCATGGCCTGTTTATCAGGGTTATCTTGCCCGTTGTCTTGTTCCTCCTATTCGGATGCAGCCTCAACAGGGTCTTCATTCTTTTCGGCGTCGCCCGGAGTACTATTTTCTCCGGCGCCAGTGTTTCCATCTTTTGAGCGATGAGGCTTAGAGCGGCGTTTAGGGCAGCGGCGCTTGGACTGTGGCTTAGGAGTATTATTCATAACTGGATCTCCTTTGTCATCGTCGCTAGCTGTTTTAGGTGTGTAGACCATGTACACATCATACGAAGAGGTGGCCGTCCAACGTCCAGTAAATGGCGGGTCTTGGCCTTGCTCCTGGTCGGCATCGTTGTCCATACCGTCGATGTCTTCGGAGCCGTAATAAAGCACGTTAGTTAAGTCATCGACAGTGGCTATGAAGTGGGTGGCGGGTGGGAAGCGAAATTTCCCATCATCAGCCTCTGGCTCGAACCGAATATAGTTCGGCTGTGAGTCCTTCTCCAAGGACAAGTTCTTTAAAGAGTTTAGCACATCACCCAAAGGTGAGTGCTGGAAGATGTCTGCGGCGTGAAATTCAAAAATCGATAACCGATCCAGCTCGGTGTCCACAGGCATACCCGGTCCGGAACTTATAGCCGGAGACAAGTTCGGAGTTCCATTGACGCAAATATTGCGGGGTGCCGAGTCCGTGTGCAGCTCCAACACCACGGACTATGTGGCCTCGGACGGAACAATCTGCTCCGGTTCTAAGGCCGTTGCAGCAACAAGGACCATCTCCTAGATGTGATCCGATGACAGATTTAAGTCATGTTCATCGGGGCGAGGGGGAGCGACCGCTGCGGTCTTAAATCCATTGAAGATTAAGTCTCCATGGATATCCGGGACGTAGTTCAAGCTTCCAAATCTGACCTGGTGGCCAGGGGCATAGCTATCGATCTTCTCCAGATGGCCAACCGAGTTGGCCCGCAGTATGAAGCCGCCGAACACGAAAATCTTTCCGGGGAGGAAGGTTTCTCCTTGGACAGCATCACTATAGACGATTGAAGGGGCCATCGAACCTTTTGTTGACGGCACAGTGGAACTCTCAATGAAAGCCCCAATGTCGGTGTCAAAACCGGCGGATCTCAGGTAGGGGGTCTCGAACTGTGCATCTAGGATCGATGGTAACAGGAGATGGGGGACACGATGTTTACCCAGGTCCGGGCCCTCTCTATGGAGGTAATACCCTACTTCCTGCTTGATTGATCTTGATGAATATGAGTATTACAAGAGTTGATCTACCACGAGATCGTAATGGCTAAAACCTAGAAGCCTAGCCTGTATGACTATGGTAATGAGTATATCCTTTCCGGACTAATCCCTTCAGTTTATATAGACACCGGGGATGGAATCTAGGGTTACATAGAGTCGGTTACATAAGAAGGAACCTTCATAGTCGGTCGCCAAACTTGCGTCCCACGCCCAGGAGAGTCCAATCCGGACACAAGTACATTCTTCGGCCTTCATGTCTTCACAGCCCATCAGTCCGGCCCATGGATAACAGGCCGGACGCCCGAGGACCCCTTAGTCCAGGACTCCCTCAGTGCACTTAGGCGGCGGCAGTCTGGCATGGTGGCAGGGTTCCGTGGTGCGACACAGGAGAGCAGCTAGACGGCGGTGCCACCGTTGGCGGTGGGGCCGCGCGGCGGCGTGATCTGGCATCGCTCGCTCGGCCCAGATCCGAGCCCTTCAGGCCCCATCTAGGCCTGGGTGGGCCAGCAGCGGGGATGGTCTCCGGCGTGGATTCCGGGAGGTAGGGGAGACGTGACGAGCGGTTGGGTGATGGCGACACCGACGCTGCCCTGCTGCATCGTGGCCGGCGGGGCTTAACGGGCCCTCTTCAGGCCTGGCTGGGCTAGGGGTGGCCCGGCATGCCCTGCTGCCGCGTCCGGACGGCGACCGCGATAGTGCCGGAGGCACATGCCTCCCACATGACAGTGGTGGAGGTGGTTCCATCTTGCTCGGCTTCAGGGTTGCTACTCCCGTCATGGTGTGCTTCTCTCCGGTCCTCTTGGCCTCTTGGTGGTGTTTGTAGTGAGGCGGCATGGGTGGCGGTGCAACAACGTTGGTGCATGGTGGTTGGTGACGGTTTGACAGGTCGGCTTCGTCCGGTTAGGCAGTTGGGTTTGGAGTGCGGGAGAAATCCCTGCCGGCTTCGGCCCTGATGTGGTGACACCTTCGGGTGCCCCCCATTCCTTCCTGGAGGGTGTCGGTGGTATCCATCCCCCACCTCCCTCCGTTTGCTGAGGGAAGCCCTAGGACTCGTCCGGGCAGCAGTGTTGTCGGCGTCGCATCCCTTCTTGGAGGTGATGCTTGGTTCGCGGCGGTTCAGAGCCTCCGCTGTGGTGGTTTGTATCTGGTGGGCGCCGCAGTGGCATGTCATCCGCACTTTGCCGAGCTACCGTGGTTGGCATTTGTTTCTTCTTCTTTTTCTTTTGGCTTGTTGTGCTACTCGCCACAGCGATCTTTGTACTCGGTGTTGGTTGCTTTGGAATACAAAGCGGGGGAAACCCCTTTTCGGTGAAAAGAGGGAGGAATAGCTAAAGAATGATGAGCCACTCTTTTGTAGGTGGTGTCAATGGCGTTAAATTTTTGAGCTATGCATTCTCTCTGGGAACAAAGAAACAAAGCCATTCAGATGATACATGCTCCCACCAGTAGTGAATTCATTGTGGACCAATTGGTAGAACAGATGGCACAACATACAAGTTCATTCTTACAATTCAAACATTTACTGAATGGTTGCATGCCTCTCTCTGCATATATATGATTAAAGGGCATATTGTTTCTTCAAAGTCATTTCAGTATATAAGGTGTGCATCAAATTTAATAATACTCCTTGCTCTCATTTATCTATCGTCTTTTAACACTGAATATATTTTTTCACTCATACCTAAGACATTAGTAGAAGGAAGCCACATCAATTTAGAAGCTACTATTGTGGTTAATAGTTCGATGACAATTTTTTGCTCCATGCTTCATGATATTTAAGCTACTATTGTAATAAATTGAAAGATGTTTTACTAAAACACCAATTTGGTAAGTGGAAAAACAACAATGATTTTTACATGTATAAGGTTGTCTGTTATTGAAAAAAATATGTTACTTCTCTAAAGACAGAACAATGAGACATCATACTAAATCAATGGTGAGAATGACGTAAAAATATCATTTGAAAGCATAATCATGGTACTTATTTACCTTCTAAAAAAGGCGAGCACAAACACCGTGATTTTCTGAAGTTGGATCACACCATCCCATGGACTTGTACAGACCGACGGAGATATGCGACCAATGACTGACTCCATATCATTATCTGAAAAATGATTGCATTAGAAATATAATGTGTTGTTTTACATTCATGTCAATCATGTTTAGTACCTAATAAATGTTGCACCATTTTTATCACTACTAGGAAAAGGCCTACTAATGGCGCACCAGTTTTGCCTACTAATGGCGCACTACTGGTGCGCCATTAGTATCACGCCACTAGTATTTCTTACTAATGGCGCACCACTGGTGCGCCATTAGTATCTGGTATACTAATGGCGCACCATGAAGTGTGCCATTATTATAGAACACCATGCGCCATTAGTATGCCTCCCAGGGGGGCATATTTAACCATGTGCTTTGGCATACTAATGGCGCACTATTGTGTGATGCGCCATTAGTATACTTTGGCATACTAATGGCGCACTCTGTAGTGATGCGCCATTAGTATGAATATTAGGTTTTATTCTTTTTTACTTTTCTGATTTTTGCACAGGTTACAAAATATATTATTTGACAGAATATAGACAGCAGCACACAACAACAGCAGATTCATCGAATACAATAGAAGATTAGTCTCCGAATACAATTCATCATATTAGTCTCCGAATTCAAAAGACCGAACAAAGATAAAACATTACAAGTCTCGAGACCGCGAGTATCGAGTTTGTCTTCACATTACAAGTCGATATCGATCATCTAAACTACCATCACATAGAAGAGAGCTGCGGTCATCACGATGAGCATCATCGCAATGAAACTGGTCTTCATTCGGTTCCTCCAACGCTCCCTCCTCTCTCCCGCTAGATAGCGGGCGTATCTAGATCCCGCCTCCACCCTAGTGGTGTACCCTTTGTAACTGTTACCGCTGAAACGGTGAACATGTCTCCGACACTCCTCCTAGTCGTCGTAGACTCCGGGAACCTTACCCTTGTACACGACATACGACGGCATCTCTATGCACAAGCCAAAAAATAGACAATACATACATAAGCAATATATAAGTATGCAACAAAAGGATCGGAAGAGAAAAGCAAGACATGACATTAATAGCACGATTCATGGTCCTACTAATAAATAGCATCGATTACATCTAAGTTGAACGACTGTCCAAACCAAAGAGACATACAAGTTCATTAAAGTTTAATTACAACATGAGCCAATCAATGTTTCAGAACTACACATAGCATCACTACTGTCGACTCGACTCATGGGACCGGAGCGTGGATGAAGCCGCCATCTGTCGTGATGGTCATGAAATCGCGGGCATTGTCAGGCTGCATTTGTAGCGTTCCATCTATCTCCTTGTTGGACGGTTGATATCTGAGGTAGAACTACCCCGAGGTATGAAGGACATCCTGATGGATGATGTCCGCAAACTCCGACTAGATGCGAAAGAATTCTTGTCTGATGTCCGCGTCTTGGATTGCCGACAAGCTCGCGGCCCAATCTTTGAGATTATCTGGTAGCAGAAGGTGATGATGGTCCCTTACGATCGCCCGCATGTGATGGAGGGCGTAGTAGGCATCCTTCTGACTGCCAGGCGGCTGCTTGACGCAGCAGAACTTAGTATTGTGGGAAAACACGTGCTTGCCGTACCCACGAACTGTGATGGTGAAGGTGCCTCCAGATTTGGCGTAGCCAGGGAGAACATCATCAAGAACTTTCTTGATATTTGTGTAGTCCATCTTGGAGTCATGGTTCGGGTCGAAATACGTGGCCATGGAATATTTCGGGCTTAAGAGGATGAGTGTGCAATGTGTGTCACTGCACAGAACACGGAATGTTGAACGATCGAAATCTAAGAAATCATATGTTACGGGGCGGTTAAGGGATGACTTACTCGGGAAAGTAAGCCACGAGGAAGTTATCCTTATCTGGGTTTGCCAGAATGACGCCTTCAACGTGTGAACTCGCGACTTGGCGGTCCCCAGCGCTGCCCAAGAGCTTGGCACGCATGTAGAAGGGGTCGACTATCACGATGTCCGGGGTCTTGTCTCTAATGATCCGCATCTCCATACTCAGCGAAAACAGCCGAACGAAGGTGTAGTGCAGCGGATGAAGGTTAAACATAGCAAAGATGTCATCAAACCGCAGGACGATCGTACCCCGATGGCGCCATCCACAAAGCCCTTGCCCTCTGGCACCTTGGCCACGAAAACCGGGTATGCCACATCATTCTCTCTGAGACGCCGCTTCTCCAAAGAAAGAACACTGTCATGCAGACTCCGCATAGCACCGGTTGCAGCATTGAGCATATTTGTCGGTAGCATCGCCCTACCCGTCACATGCACCCTCCTCGAGATATCCTTAGGTGAAGGTGGCCCGTCCTGAGCATGGATCGTACTCGGTGCCGGCTGGCTCACACCCTTGTTACTCTTTCTTTTCCGTCCCTTCTTCTGCTGTTGTAATGGGACCGAGTTCTGCTCACAGACCGCCTTCTTGAGTGTGTTGGGGCTGATAATATTTGGCACATCGGCTATCTGAGGCTCGGTGAAGTTGGCAGCTGGAGGCGTCTCCTGAGAACTGAACGCCAGACAACGCCTGTTGCAACTGGGTTTCTCCGCCGTACCAGCTAGACCGCGGTCGTCTTTGTTGGGTTCTTGAGAAAGAGGCCCGCAGAATTCGTCATCGTACCCATGTTCGGCAAAGTACTTATCGAAGTTGCTAAATGTACGACCATCGTCGTTGTCGTCGTCGTCCAGATCCTGTGCCATATGCATGTTCGGATCCTGTGCCATAGGGATGTCTGTCATGTCCGGTAGCGTTGCGGCGGTCTTGCCATGGCTTGGCGCTGGCACGATTGGCGGTGTTGTCTTTGGGGTGGTGTCCCCCGCCCCCAAACGAATCTGGCTCTTCGTCCAAAGTAGGGCCCATCTTAGGCAAGTGCTAAGAGTCATCAGATCATCTTCGTCGGCCCCGGCGGGTTGAATCGGAGGTAAAAACTCGTCGCAGCCTGGCAGCACCCGAACCAATTGAACCCTATACACGGTGGGTGGCATCGGTTTACCGTGGAACACGGGGTTGCCCGGTTGAACGATTTTGCCCTTGGCGACATCGACCAACTCGTCATTCACGAAGTGCAGGAGAGTGCACGGGACGTCGGCGGCGCCCCGCGAAAACATGTAGGGCGTCAGGGATGACCAGTCAAAGTCAAGGAGATGAAGTCCTCGGCCGAGAGGCTTAATTAGTTACCGTGATGATGGCGTCGAGCTCGGCTAATGTCGAGGCACCGCCAATGGCGGGCGTGCAACTGATGGAGGGGCCGCTTGCTGGCGAGGTGCCGGCCGGCGTACACCCGGGTGCATTAAGCTCCCATATCGGCGTCGGAGACACCAATACCGCCTCCGCCGGAGACACCAATGGCGCCGCCGCCGTAGACACCAATACCGCCGCCGCCGGAGACACCAATGGCGCCGCCTGCGCGTTGTGCGAGTTGCTGGCCATGAAGCTAGGAATCGGGGGCGGCCCCTGTTGGCCACCCGCAATCCACGTCGTTATCCCATGAATCAAGGTAGGCATAATGCCGGTGAGCGTCGATCCCAGTTGTTGTTGCACTTGCTCTTGGACCATCTCCGGAATCCGCGCCACTTGCGCCTTGAGTGCTTCAACCTCGCGCGACTGGCTTTCCGAGCTGGTCTTTTTCTCCTTTCTCCCACCAGCGGTATAGTATGACGACCATTTTGTGGACAAGCCTTTGCCGGACACACGACCAGCTGACGTCGGCTTACTGAGCTTATCCTTGTTTTTCATTACGTTCAATGCCCTATTCAAAGGGGTGTCGAAAGGGGAGCTTTGAGACGACCCAGCGTTACTACTTTCTTTGTCCTGCGGAAGGAACGTGAACCATTTAGAAATATTGGGGATTAATTAGAATGCAACCATATGGAGCTAATTACGCGGGGGTGTATTCCTTACCAGAACAAGCTCAACTGTCTTGGTCTTCGGATCCATGGTAAGCTCCTTTGTTACCGGGTCCTCCTTGTACTGGGCCCTGAGAAAGTTCCTGGTCTGCTTGTCATGGTATTTCTCGAAGCGGGGCGGTAGGCCTTGCTCGGCATGCTCCACGTCCTCCTTGTCCCATATAGGCTCCGCCACTCTGTAACCGCCGGGACCGAGTTGGTGGACCCCTAAGTTCAACTGCCGCATTTCTTTCCCCCACTGACTTGATTCGGAGGTTGCGGGGCTCTCGCACTTGATCTTGAACTCCTTGTAGTCATCTTCGCTCATCAAAGGATATTTCGCCTTGATCTTATCATAACTATCACCTTTGTCAATCATTGCCTTCACCGTGCTTTTCCAAGTAGACAGGGCCGTGCTCATCCTCATGAGGGCGGCACCGTTCACTTTATTCCTCGAGAGGCGTGTGTTTGCAAACTCAGCGGGGAACTTGTATCGTTCGTGCAGCTTCGTGAAGAGGAGGCTGCGCAAATTCCCTTGGTCCTTATGCCTTAGGTTCTCGGTGTTGATCGAGGCGGTGCTCCGGAGAATGCACCCGAGCTGAACCGAGTACCCCTTGACTACGTGTTTGGGCGTCGTAGGATGCCCGTCAGAGTTCACTTCAGTAAATTCCTCCCTGACGGTGCCGAGCACGTTCGGGCGCCGGTCCTTCTGTTGCCTCTTCGGTTGGCTGCCATCTGTGCGTGCGCCGCCATCATCAGTGGTGCCATCCATGGCGCCATCATCAGTGGTGTCATCCCCGACGCCACTAGGGGTTGTGTAGTCAGGATCGGTGTCTCCCGGGGCATCCTCATAGCGGTGAGGTTCTTCCTCCAACTCCTGGGATAGCTCCCAGAATTGCTTGCCGCCCGAACCGCCGGCCTCATCGTTGTGGGCCATGTTTCGCTCTAAATAGAAAAAAAGTTTGGTCAAAAAGTTGGTTATTGTCAAGGAACAGGGTTTGTCGACACCGAGGCATCCTAAAAGCTAAACTTTTATCATTTAGGGTTTGTCGATGCCGAGGCACCCTAAAAGCCTAAGCGTACATCATTTAGGTTCTCATCGACACCGAGGCACCCTATAGAAGCCAAGTTAAGTTTTCATCATTTAGGGTTTATCGATGCCGAGGCACCCTAGGTTAGGCCTAATCACTTGGCACTAATCACTTGGCTCTATTGCCACCTATGTTGGGTTTATCATCTAGGGTTTATCGATGCTAAGGAGAATTCTAAGTTGGGCCTAATCACTTGGCTCTATTGCCACCTATGGTTTAATGCAGCAAGAATGGCGGGGCAGTTGATCCTACTTAACTAAGTACTAAGATACCCTAGCCCATGCATTAGTCGCAAGTACCCCATATGCCCTATTTTTAGCAAAGTCATGCTAAAATTCACGGAAAATTTCAGCATGACCTTTGCTGAAAATAGGACATATGGAGTACCCGAATTTGCCGGAACGGAAGTTAATCGACATTCCGGCAAACTCAAGGGCCTCTCGGGGTACCTGCAAAATCATTGAGCAGGAAGCCCCCAACAGCACCCAAAGTATATGTAACAAAAAACAGGTGACAAAACTTGCACACCCCTCTCCGCTTAACGAGGCAGGGAAACAGTGCCAGGACAACAACCAAACACTGTCCAGGCACAGTTCAGGGAGGCTCCAAGCCAGACATGATTCAATGTGGACACTATCCAAATAGACCCTAAATGACTGGGGATACTTGTAAAAACTTGGTTTAGCTACTTTCACACATAGATAAGCAGTTGGGAAAAAGACACAATTTCCTATAAGAACTTGAAAAAGAAACTATGCCATATGTACTTCAAGACTTCAAGTATATAGCCATAAAAAATAGTTCATGCATGTATGAGCCGTGGATCGTGCTGTTTGCGAAAAGAGTAAACCCATAGGGGGCAACTTACCTGTTATTTCAGGCTAATTGTATTAAAATTTGAAGCAACTACAATGAGACATGTAAACAAGGTGCTATCTCTCTCTTGCAAAAAAGTGCAGTTCCTTTAAAGTTTCAAATTTGCACTTGCATTTCATTTAAACATGCCCATTGGGTGTGGGTGAACCATTCAGAACAATCAGCCATGGCAATGTCACATTTCAGCACCAAAGTGGCTTGCACTTCTTTTTAGTTGAACTTTTTTTAATAGACAAACAACCAAATGCTCAGAACTTCTACTACTACCACTAGATCATTTTCCTCTAGAACAGAACCAAACATTTTTAATATAAAAATACGCAGTTCAAAGATTTTGGCACAAGAAGTCCAGTTCATGTCGTACCAACAGTGCTTGAAGATCGAAGTTGTAGTTGTGAGCACTTGCAGATTCTTCAGCAGTTAAACCACGGTAAAATGAATCCTACAAAACTAAAGGCCATACTGAAAATCAAGCATGATTCTACTGCAGGATCCCTAGCAGGCTCTTAACGCAAAGCATTTCCAATCGCAGAAGAGGAGTACTGGGGGAAGGATGCGCGTACACTTGAGGGAGGCGGTGTACTGGGGGAAGCAGGAGGAATCGGCGATCTGGGCCGCGCTGGGGTAGGGCCGGAGTTGAGGTGGAGCGGAGACCGGAGTTGAGGTGGAGCTCGAACGGATCCTCCAAGACGGCGTAGCGGAGCTTGGCGCAACTCCTAGGCACGACGACGGAGCACGGGGCGGTCGGTGGCCGCGGTGACGCGCGGCGGCCGCGCTAGGGGAGGCGGGGGGCGCGGAGGGTTCGGCCGGCTGGGCGCGCCACGGCGGAGGGCCAGCAGCGGCGGCAGGGGCAGCGCAAGACCACAGCGGCGGCGGCGTCGCCGACGGCGTGCAGGCGCGGCGGACGGAGGGGTCGGAGCAAGGGGGCGGCGGCGTAGGGTTGGGGTCAAGTGGGGGATCTGGCGAGGGAGGGAGGCCACAGTGCGAGGGGAATAGGTGGAGTGGGGGAGGGTTAGCAATGGCGCACCTCCCCCTAGTGTGTCATAAGTACGACGATTCTAATGGCGCACCTCCCCCTGGTGCGCCATTAGAATTTTGTTTTAATTACTAGCCCGACTGGTCAGGTTATATTCCACCTAACCTTATCTCCATCAAAACACGCCCACTAGCCCGACTGGTCAGCACGTAGCACACACACTAGGAGGTCCTGGGTTTGATTCCCAGGCTCCCCAATTTTTTATTTTATGCATTTAAAATGCTGTTTGATATTTATTTGTGTTTAAATATGTTCAAACTTGTTTAAATCATGACAGTAATATTTTTCTATAAAAACAGTAATATTTTTTTTAAAAATATCATGAAATTTGTTATTTGAAAATATTTATGAATATGAAAAAATATCATCAAATTTATTATTTGAATATATCATCAATTTTGTTATTTGAAAATATAATCAGATTTGTCTTTTTTTGCAATTTTAGTTGCATTCATTTGTGACGGTGGAGCGGGCCGGGGAGGGTGCGGGGGAGAGGGAAGACAAATTAGCTAAAGAAACCCAATAAATAAGGACATGCATGACAAGAAAAATAAAAGAAGGACCCAATAAAAATGGGATGTTCGCTATAAAAGAAATAAAAGAGAAAATGCAGAGGGGATCTGATAAAGATGAGATGTTGCGCTATTCTCCTATATATAAGAAGAAGAAAGACAGGAGATGCATGGCAAAAAGTAAAAAGGAGGAATGCATGACATAAAATAAAATAAAAGACATGTTTGACAAGATATGAATAATGATGAAACAGGGACCAATACCCATGACATGTATGGCAAGAAATAGTGATGAAGTATGGACGCAAGTACCTGTGTCCACAAAAAACCATACAAAAATGTTCTTTTCCAGACTAAAAATATCTCTTTATGCTTAAAAAATCATGTATCTTTTTCACAACTCTTCATGTATTTAAGAAATATGCATGTGAAAAAAGTGTTCAACAGTTACCCTAAGTTGGTGATGCTTAAAAAGAAAACCACCCTTGATGCACACTTCTCTATTGTGTGGTAATGTGTCATCGTCTGTTTTTGTCGTTTTCCTTTACCAGCCCGTAATAATACCCCATTTCACACATGATATGAATAAATGCATGATCAGTTGCCCATTTCTTTGTACGGGTTAAATCTACATGCAAGCCGTGTTGAAATAGAATACCTGTGGAATCTTGAACTACGCTTTTGTAGGCTAAGACCATCTTTGTTTGGGTCATAACTACAAATTCTCGAATTATAGACCATCTTTTTAAAAATTAAGAGCATGTGGTATTTTTTTTCTCCCGTTGCAACGCACGGGCCTTTTTGCTAGTATAACTCAGAAGCATAATAATGGTACTTAATTAACTTGTTAAGAAGGCTCGCATGGACACCTTGATATCATCGGGTTGGATCATACCATCCCCTAGAATTGTATAGACCGGTGGAGATATTCATCCAATAACTGACTTCATATCATCATTTGAAATGGGATGTTAGTCCACTACAAATAGCATGTGTTATTTTAAAATCTTGTACAACATGCCCTAGAATCTAATAGTTGTCATAGATAATTTCAGCTGCCGAGATATAACTGGCCTAATAGATTATTATACTAGAAAATCCGCCGAGATATAAAAGGCAAGTTTTGCAAACCGGAGTTGGAGATATAAAGAAAGTTTTGTTCAGTCAACTTATTAGGTAAGTTTGAGTCAGCTAGCTATACTAGTATCAAACACAATAAGGCCGAATGCAGGGGCGCCCACTCGCCGTGTCCACGTCGGCAGAGGCACACTGTGCGACATAGAGAATGGCGAGAGAGGTACATTGTGTGTCTGGAGGACACGCGTATTTGAGAGAGAGACAGAGAAAAATAAAGTTCATGTGTTTTTCCCTTCATGATTGGCTACCCTCTTGTGTTCTCCCCATGCACACAACCTCATCTCTTTCTGCAGACCCACAAAGCCGCTCCTCTGCTTGTGTCACTCTACGCATGTAGATCTGGTGAGCATCGGGAGGAGAACAATGAGCCTGCGAGGGGACGATCATGGGAGAAGCAGCGTCATCGAGCAGATCCGCCGCTTGCCCGTGGCGGCCAGCTCGGCGCGCAACTCCGCAATCGAGCCTTGCACTTCGGACCACTATCTCCTCCTCTCGCACACCCACGCTGTCAGGATATATGGGTGCGCCCCTCCTCACCCTCAGGTCATAGTTTAGATTCTTCTGTAGAAACATGTAACACCCCCAGTGTCATGCGATAGTAATCCCCTGTTAATGGTGCCATGTCATCATGTTACTGTTGCTAATCTTCATTTGATCCAAATCACAGTTCAAATTCAAATCCAATCTAAAGTCAAAAATTCATATTTGCCAAACCTGAAAACTAAAATGTTCAAAGTGTGGAAAATAATCTCTAGGTATTTGTCATGTTGGAACCAACCTCTTTTGGATTCCAAAAGTGCTCCTGGAAATTATTTAGTGGTCCGGCAGCATTTAAAATTGGCCTTTCGAAATTTCTAAAAATGATTAGACAACTCCTCTTGACCCCAAAGTTTTTATTCCATCTCAAGGTATTGTGTTAGATTTATGTGTCAAGTTTTGTTCAAAACAAAACTCATATGGTACTAAAAGAAAATGCAAAACTGAGGCTAAAAATGGTAAACAGAAAAGTTAAAAATTTAAATGTAAAAAAAGGAAACACCCCCCCCCCCCCCCCCCCCCCCCCACGCTGGGCTGAACCCGCCCAGCTGGCCGCTGCACCAGCCGGCCCACCAGGCCCCAGCCGGGCCTCCTTATCCCCCCACTCCACGTAGTCCTAGCCTCCCCCCGACCCACTTCCACCACTCGCTCCCCCCACTCCCCTCGGTCTAGATCGGGGATCCACCCCGACGACCGCGCCCCATGCCTCGACACCAGCACCCGTCCTTGGCGCCGCCCCGCCTCGTCACCGGATCGCCTCTTCGCTCTCCTTCTCCCTCGCGCGTCTCCCGTCCAAGGTCTCTGCATCGCCGAGCTGACGACGTCGCCGAACGCCGCCACCTCACCGCGCCGTCGCTGGATCATCCCCGACCAGCCTCCCTGAGCCCACTGCCTAGTCCCTACTCCATACGGTGAGGCCCTCGGTCTCCTCTTCCCCTCTCCGCTGCCTTGCCCCTGCGACGACCGCGCCATGCGCCCGCTTTCCCTGGCCACGCCACGCCGCACGGCAGCGCCGCTCGCCTCGCTCCCTCACCGCCTGCACCTGCTCTGCATCGCCGCACCCAGCCACCACCCCGTGTCCCGCCTCGCACGCACGCTTGCGCGCGCCCGAGCTCACTTCCGTCGCCTCACCGCCCGACCACGCTGCTGCGCGGAGCCCCCCTCGCCGGACCGCCCCAGCACCACCCCTCGAGCTCGCATGTGACTCCTCTGTGAGCCCCGTCCGCCCTCCTCTCTTTCCCCCATCGCCGATTTCATGGCTGTCGCCGCCTGACCGCGCCCCCTGCTACGCTGCTCCCGCCGGCTGTTGTACGCTGCTTTGCCGCCGCTGCTCGTTGTTGTTTACGGCGCGCGCCCACCGCCCCACTCCTCCACCGCGGCCCTGCTGGCTGGCTGCGCCGATCCGGGCTCCGCCCTGCCATGGCCCCGACCAGACCTCTGGCCGCCGACGCCTTGTGCGTACGTGCGTGCCCTGCCTGGGAGGCCGATTGTGCCTCTGCTAGTGGGCCAACCCAATTAGATTAGGTGGCCTAATTAACTCATTTAACTTAACCTTTTACTAACCCAGCGCTTACATGTGGGTCCTCCTGCTAATAAAATGTGGCTAAATAAGTTTACTAAAACTGTGTCCATGACATGTGGCCCCCTAGGTAATATAAAAGGTTTAATTTAACTCTAGTTAAAACCTGGCTCTATGACATGTAGGCCCCGCAGAACTGTTCACCTTTGACCAGTCAACTGTTGACTCCTCAGTCAATAGTTGACCTGGCCCCACCTGTCACACTCTAAGGCTAGCTGCTGTTGTGTGTAAAAGGGTTTGCACTGTTTTGGATAATTCAAATTAAATTAAATCCAGTAATTTTAGGAAATTAATAAAACTTTGTAAATTCATATAAAATAATACGTAGCTCGGATGAAAATACTTTGTACATGAAAGTTGCTCAGAACGACGAGGCGAATCCGAATACGTGATCTGTTTACCTGTCAGATGCCTCTAACTATCTGAACATGGAACAATTCCCCCTCCGGTCATCTGTCTAACACAGGTCCGGAACCGGGAAAACATTCCCGGTTAAATTCCCCCCTTCACCTATATCGTGTAGTACTGCGTTAGAACACTCCTAGAACTACTTATTGCTTGTCCTGTATCTTTTTGCTCTCTATTTACTGTTTCTTCCCCCTCTTCTCTACGATAGACCCTGAGACCGTTGCTGATGTCCCTGTGATCGACTACGTTGACGACGACCCCCTCCTTGCCAGAGCAACCAAGCAAGCCCCCCCTTTGATCATCCCGATATCGCCCATTCCATTCTCTCATGCTTGCATTAGATTTTGCTACTGTTATTGTTTGCTCCTATTCTGATGCATAGTCTAGTTTTGTATCTCCTGTTGCACCTTACCTGCTTATCCTAAACTACTTAGTATAGGTTGGTTAGTGATCCATCAGTGACCCCCACCTTGTCCTCGTTGCCCCTGCTTCATCATTGAAGACTCGATCAACGGGATCGAAGACCAGGCCCCGGCACCGCACATCACTTTCCCCTTAGTTGCTCGACACTACTGGGTTACTATCGAGTGCCGAGGGTGAGACCTCTACAGCACTTCTGATGTTAACCCTGTAGTGTAGCTATTCGGTCGTGGTCATCGAGGGTGATTCCGCCTTAACCACATCCGATACGACTCTATCGTGCAACCCCTCAAGTGTGAACCTCGGGGATGGTTCCTCTTACGTTCACCTTGATGATTACATCGAGTGGAATCCACCGGGGGTGATTCCTCGGGTTTTCCCCTTGATGTTTGGACACACAGTTACTATGGTTACTATGAATTTACACTGAACCATGTTACTAAAGACGGGTCGGCCCTGAGGGGTACCCGCGCGAGCTTAATTGCGAGTGATGTGGAGTCGGGTTGATCTGGAAGGTGCCCGTGAGATAATTACGAGGCGTGGCCGGGCATTCCTAGCCCTTGCTGCATGTCCTCGAGAAGGGGCGACGGTGTCACATCTTTCATGAGTCTCTGCTTGTTACCGCGCGTTCCTAATCCACTATGATTTGGATATTTGATCCGAGGGGCCTCTGGCCTGATAGCACTAACCATCACGTGGGCATAGTATGGGCGTTCTGCGTCATATGCATCAGCCGAAGCTTAATAGACGTCAGCGACTGAGTGGCGCGCGCCGGGTTGGGCTGCGTAAGCACCTGCCTTTTTGAAGGAGGTAGCTAGGTCTGCTCACCGGCCACGTTCGCAACGTGCAGGAGTTTCCGGGGAGATGGCACATGACCCCTGGGGGCATAGGTTTAGTCCCGCGTGCTGGCCTCTCTATTAAGCCTAGGTCGGGTTGCGGCGTATTGTTTGGCCGAGGCCGGGCATGACCCATGAAAGTTTCTCAGAACGACGAGGCAAATCCGAATATGCGTTCTGTTTACCTGTCAGATGCCTCTAACTATCTGAACATGGAACAATTCCCCCTCCGGTCATCTGTCTAACACAGGTCCGGAACCGGGAAAACATTCCTGGTTAAATTTCCCCCTTCACCTATATCGCGTAGTACTGCGTTAGAACACCCCTAGTACTGCTTATTGCTTGTCCTGTATCTTTTTTCTCTCTATTTACTGTTTCTTCCCCCTCTTCTCTCCGGTAGACCCCGAGACCGTTGCTGATGTCCCTATGATCGACTACGTCGACGACGACCCCCTCCTTGCCAGAGCAACCAGGCAAGCCCCCCCTTTCATCATCCCGATATCGCCCATTCCATTCTCTCATGCTTGCATTAGATTTTGCTACTGTTATTGTTTGCTCCTATTATGATGCATAGCCTGCTTTTGTATCTGTTGTTGTACCTTACCTGCTTATCCTAAACTTCTTAGTATAGGTTGGTTAGTGATCCATCAGTAACCCCCACCTTGTCCTCGTTGCCCCTGCTTCATCATTGAAGACCCGATCAACGGGATCGAAGACCAGGCCCCGGCACCGCACATCACTTTCCCCTTAGTTGCTCGACACTACTGGGTTACTATCGAGTACCGAGGGTGAGACCTCTCCAGCACTTCTGATGTTAACCCTGTAGTGTAGCTATTCGGTCGTGGTCATCAAGGGTTATTCTGCCTTAACCACTTCCGATACGACTCTGTCGTGCAACCCCTCAAGTGTGAACCTCAGGGGTGGTTCCTCTTATGTTCACCTTGATGATTACATCGAGTGGAATCCACCGGGGGTGATTCCTCGGGTTTCCCCCTTGATGTTTGTACACACAGTTACTATGGTTACTATGACTTTACACCGAACCATGTTACTAAAGACGGGTCGGCCCTGAGGGGTACCCGCGCGAGCTTAATTGCGAGTGATGTGGAGTCGGGTTGATCTGGAAGGTGCCCACGAGATAATTACGAGGCGTGGCCGGGCATTCCTAGCCCTTGCCGCAAGTCCTCGAGACGGGGCGATGGGGTCACATCTTTCGTGAGTCTCTGCTTGTTACCGCACGTTCCTAATCCACTACGATTTGGATATTTGATCTGAGGGGCCTCTGGCCTGATAGAACTAACCATCACGTGGGCATAGTATGGGCATTTTGCGTCGTATGCATCAGCCAAAGCTTAATAGACGTCAGCGACTGAGTGGCGTGTGCCGGGTTGGACTGCGTAAGCACATGCCTTTATGAAGGAGGTAGCTAGGTCTGCTCACCGGTCGCGTTATCAACGTGCAGGAGTTTCCGGGAAGATGGCCCATGACCCCTGGGGGCATAGGTTTAGTCCGGCGTGCTGGCCTATCTATTAAGCCTAGGTCAGGTTGCAGTGTATTGTTTGGCCGAGGCCGAGCATGACCTAGGAAAGTGTATCCGGCCGGAGTTAATCGAGCGTGGTGGGTAAGTTGGTGCACCCATGCAGGGAAGAAAACATCTATCGATAGCCTATCCTACGGTAACAGACACTTGGAGTTGTATCCCGATCAATACAACTAGAACTGTATACTTGTGATGAGAACTAGATGGTGATGAGAATTGGATTGTGATGATAACTGGATAGTATGGCTTTGGGATTGCTTTCTCTCAGGGAGTCGAGAAAGGATCTCTGGCCGAGGTTGATAACACATCTACTACTTTACTTTATGCTACTCTAGTCCCCCTGTTGCTGCAAGTTGGTGGTTTCCAGAAGATGCTAGTCTTCGATAGGCTAGGCTTTCCCCTTCTCTTCTGGCATTCTGCAGTTCAGTCCACATATACTACCCTTTTCATTGATACCGATGCATATGTAGTGGTGATCCTTGCTTGCGAGTACTTTGGATGAGTACTCACGATTGCTTTGCTTCCTCTTTCCCCACTTTTTCCATTCTTCTCGGATGTCGCAACCAGATGGTGGAGCCCAGGATCTAGACACCACCTTCGATGACGACTACTACTACACCGAGGGTGCCTACTACTACGTGGAGACCGCGCACGACCAGGAGTAGTTAGGAGGCTCCCAGGCAGGAGGCCTTGCCTTTTCGATCGATGTTGCTTTTGTGCTAGCCTTCTTAAGGCAAACTTGTTTAACTCATGTCTGTACTCAGATAATGTTGTTTCCGCTGACTCTTGTGTATTCGAGCTTATGTATTCGAGCCCTCGAGGCCCCTGGCTTGTAATATAAAGCTTGTATTTTTTAATTTGTGTATAGAGTTGTGTTATGATATCTTCCCGTGAGTCCTTGATCTTGATCGTACACATTTGCGTGTATGATTAGTGTACGATTGAATCGAGGGCGTCACAAAACACCCTCCCTCTTTCTGGCCTGCGCTATCTCTCTGATATGTCCCTCCATCCTCACCACCACTACCACTCTCTCTTCACGCGCAGCTCCGACTTCTCACCGTTGTAGTAGTTGCCTCCCTCATGTCGAGCTCGGTCGTCCCCCATTGCCGAGAGGACTAGGGGTTACCCCTCCCGCAACTGCTCAGCTCGGAGAAGCTCGCCATTTTCATTTCTAGTAGGAGCGCCAGGCCGCCTTCCTCCCTTCATACGAGTTGTTCTTGCATTACCGGGAAATTGCTTTGACGCAATGATCCCCTCCCCGTGTTATTTCTTGAATTCTTATAGGTTGATCATGTTAACAGAGTACTTAGCTGCTATTGACTTCCTTCGATCATTAGGTATTGTTGCCAGTAGCATACCAAGAGACCAGTCGAGGTGTTTTAATATTAAAGGACGTATGTGAATAGCAATTTGTTATTTGGCTAACAAGTTTTTGGTCTATCATCTCAGCTTATAACATATGTTGATACGACATATTTTTGCAAGGATTTTTCTATTATACTTTAAGCCTTTGCTTTGGCCATGCAAATCTCTTCCCTGTATTTAAATTCCCTCTTTTGTGCTATGTGGCTATGTGGAGAAGTTATCTTTGGTACCTTTGGGAGCATAGTTTAAATTCGAAAAACAACAATACTAGGAAACATTATTAGGATCATATGCGCACTCTGAAATGGTTATAGAAAACAAGCTTCAAATATGATGACCCGTCCTTGTCTATATCAATGTTAAAAGTGATGATTGTTGCACTTTCTTCTATTCGTTTGAGCTGTGATAGACATTCTACTATAAGTAGCTTAGGCTTAGAGCATTACTCATTTGTTCGCCACATATATATTTTGAAAAGTGTGATAGCACACCCTTCTATAAATGAGGGGAATCTGGCACAATCAACTCATATCAAATAGGGATAATGTCCCATTTATCAAGGATATCGTATTGGTTAAGAGAAAAATCTTATTGTTAGGAAAGTATCCATAGAAAGAGATGAGGCACACCCTCTGTGATCAATCAATCAAAAGAAGTATTCGTCCTTTTCATATATCGGTTTCAGAGGAGTAGGTGATGAATAGGCCAAGCTTTTCATGTGATACATTCACTCTACTTTAACTTGAAGTACTAATTGTTGTATCGGGCGACACGTGTTGATCCTTTAGTGAAGAACCATGCTTTGGAATTCCGAAATATGGAAATGTTTACAGAGTTAGGTTCAGATAAACTACCAAATACTACTTATTTTCCATATATTGGTAATTGGTCCTCCCAAGTTTTTACTCTATGTGTTCCCAAATTTTCATTGAACGTATCACCATTGAGTACAACAATGAGTACATGTATGATTCGCTATAGTCAATTCAGAAAATATGGTATGATATTGTATGTTATGTGTCTTTTAGTTTATTTCAGCGGGAACATCATATTCTTGTTTTCAACTTCATAAGGAACACGTACTTCTGGAATGAATTGCTCATGTTCTATGGACATTTAGACAATCCTGAGTGGTATTTTACCCTTTTCACATCTAAATATGGTTACATTTATAATCGTGCTGCCAAACGGTTACAATTTTGTGGCCAACAATGCAGGCATGTTTTTCTAGTAGCCATACATTCCTAAAGTTCTATATTAAATTGTGGTGTATCACACTTCTCATTTTGGGCGAACCGTCCGCGACACTTTGTCCATCAGATGGACCATCTTTTGACGAGAAGTTCTTTCTATATCAGTTCCGCATTTCTTGTAGTTATAATGCTGTAAACCATATTATGCAGAAGGGATGATGACACCAAAAGTGGTCTCAATATTAGACAAATATATGAAAACTGGCTCAAATTTGATGGAAGTTGCCAATCCATCTTGCTACAACTTCGTTCCACTTCCTGAAAAGATTTCTTCTTATTAGAATAGTTTATATAGTTTGAGTAACATACCCTTTTTGTATATCAGTGTCCAATATGGTTTATTTGTGGGTCAAAACAAATGGCAAGAAAATATAACTATGTATATTCAGTTTAGATGTGTAACTATACTGACCAAAAGTATTATATTTGCATGTGGGGAAGCATCTCCAGACATGATATTGCACAATACAACTGTGATAATGATGACGCAGTTGCACTAGACATTAATCTTTGGTTTTTCAGGTTGGTTGAAAAGTTTTGAAAAATGTGGATAAAACAAATACACCAATTGATTATGAGAAGAGGGAAAGAAGAAAAAGCAACCAGACACTATATAGATTGGCATACCATGCATGGAGCACAATGTTTGGTTTTCTGTTGTCACATACCAAATCAGTTACCAATATATGTACCTATATAGATTGGTCATTTGTGCACATACCTTGGTTACCAGCTACCTCTTCCAAAGCTTACTTACCAAAGTCATCATTATTATGCACCTCTTCAGCTTTCTAAGAGCATGTGACCTATTAGATGATGATTTAGAATGCCTTTCCTTGATATATTTATTTAACCTATTAGTACATTGCTACTCATACTAAGTACTGCCTTGGTAGACGAACACATCAGATTTAAGGTTTAAAGATTCAGCAAGTTGATTTCCACTACCATAAGTGAGATCTTACTAGGGAGCAAATCACCATCTTTGCGGCGGTCATCTCTATTCATAGGATGAGAGTGATCTTAACTGATCTCAACAACATTAGGAGAAATTTCTTTTGTATCCCACTTGGACCTCCCTTTCCTAGAAACACTAGCCATTTTAACCTTAATAGGTAAATGAATAATGGATGTTAAATAGTCCCGGATAAGTATCTCCCTACCAGCTTATCCAACAACGTTCTGATTCACTCAAAAATAGTAAGCTTGACACACACAAAATACATTACTTCAACAATGTAAGCTTGACACACACAAGAGGCTGCATTTGTTGTGGCTCAAAGAAAGACATGTTGAACAATAATCCAGATAAAGCACAAACACATTCTATGTGAAAAAGATTTTTATATGTAAAATGAGTCAAAAAGAAAAAATGACAAGCACACATAGTTGTATGACAAAGTAGGATTGAAGGCACAAAAAACATGTTCTAGAGGAGCATGTATTTTTGCTCATACAGGAAAGAGATCCTTCTAAGGAGCCAGGACATGAGATATGTTTTGAATGTTTCTTAAAAACATCTCACGTGTCATGTCATGTCACATGTAAATTCTAAATTTCATACTTGGTACAGGGGATATTACAAACCCACTAAAAGAGAATTTTCTTTTCTATTTCCCCCCCAAATTCTATAAGTGAATTAAGTGGCACACATGTGTAGGTATCAAAAAAATTAATTATTTTGTTCTAATGAAGCTAAAAATTCTTTCATGTGGAAATAAAAGAACTATAACGTTCAACATCAGCAGTGAGATACTAGTGTGGAAAATTATAACATTTACAAACTAATCCATGTGTCCAATCCAAGAATTGTTACTAGCGTGTAGCATGGCTATTGTTGTCTGTTCTACTAAATAGATGTTGAATACCAAACATTATACAAAAGTTAACTATTCATATTGCAATAGGCATAATTATAATAATCGTGGTGAATTTGACAAAATTATGCAATCTGAAATGGATAACCATAATAACATGCACTAGAAGAGTACCTTCAGAAAATTATACTTTCAAGGGACGGATCAATTAGGAGGGAGGAAGAACTAGGGGAAATTGGGGAAGAGTCGGGGAGGATCCAAGGGCATCTGGAAGTGAACATCCGATGTTACATGGTTCTGGCTGGAGCAGTTGGAGGAAGGGCAACGGGCTGATGATGGTGCATCACTGGTAGAAAAAGGGCCTGTTGTCCCTCCACGTGGCCGGTCCACCTTTAGTCCCAGTTGGTAACACCAACCGGTACTAAAGGAAATTTTCTGATTTTTTTGAAATTTTTTTTGAATTTTTTTTTATTTTCAAATTTCTGAATTATTTTAACCTCTAATCTCTAATCACCCCTCATCACTGCTCAATTTAATCTCTAATCACCCCTAATCATTCCAAATCATCTAACTTCCTGGACGGTCACCCATCCTCCCACTCCCCCAGCCTGAGCACGCTTAACTTCCGGGTTCTATTCTCCCTCGTTTCCAAGTCTGCACTCGTTGTTTTCCTGACAATAGTAAGATGTCAATCCTATTAACCCTCAGGAGTTTAGCTTGAGCATGAAGTCACACATTTCACTGTTTGAGTTTGAAACTATTGTTCTAAAAAACAATAATTTTTTAGTAACACTAATATTTCTTGAATAAGTAGTTTGACCATTGTTTGACCATAGTTTGACCAGATTTGACCAAAATTCAAAAAAACTGAAATAATTATTTAATAACACTAATATTCTTGAATAATTATTTAGTAACACTAATACTTCTTGAATAAGTAGTTTGACCATAGTTTGACCAGATTTAATGAAAGTTTAAAAAAACTGAAATTTGAGCATAACTTTTTTTCCTTTTGGAATTTGAGGATTCTACAAATTTGCAAATTCCATCATTTTCTTTTGTTTTTAATAAAACTGAAAAGGCGGTCCACGGGGGGCGGGGGGGGGGGGGGGGAGTTTGAAAATGGGACCTTTAGTACCGGTTCGTGCCATGAACCGGTACTAATGCCTCAAAGCCCATTAGTCCCGGTTGGTGGCACCAACCGGGACTGAAGGTTAGACCTTTAGTCCCAGTTGGTGCCACCAACCGGGACTAATGGGAATCGCACCCTTTAGTCCCGGTTCGTGGCACGAACCGGGACTAAAGGGCCCAGGTGAACCGGGACTAATGCCTTAGCCGCACGAACCGGGATAAATGCACCCATTGGTCCCGGTTCTGGACTGAACCGGGACTAATGGGCTTACCCGACCTGGACCAAAGCCCCCTTTTCTACTAGTGCATGGATCCTAATGTGTAGTGGAAGATACCCAGGGGATGAGACAGAAAAGAGGCCTTGTTAGTACTTTCTCTGTTTCTTTCTTTTCTCTCGTGCCTTATGTCTCACAGAACAATTCCTTATTTCCATATTTTTCATAGTTTTATTTTGTTTTTAATATTTTAGGAATGTTACAAAGATATATAATTAAAAAATCAGCGAAAATAGCATATGTGTATTTACAAAATTGTGCACGCGGTTTAAAGAAATGTTCCCACATTTTTATTCAAATTTCTATACATTTCTAAAAATGTTCATGACATTTAAAAAATTATTTGAACCATTCAATAGAATATTTATCACATTAAAAAATTAATTTCACCATTCAAGAGAAATGTTCACAAGTTAAAAAAATCATGATCTTTATTAAAATACTCATGCCATACCAAACTTTGTTCGCACAAACTTTAAAAATGTTTATGGCATATATAAAACTATTTGTAACCATTTAAAAAAATCAAAACACTTACAAAAAATTCACAGGTTTATAAAAGTTAAAAAGTCATGAAACTAAAAAAAGTTCACATGTATTAAAATATGTGAATGGCATTTTAAAAACCTAGAAAACCTCACGTTATGGCTTTCAATGACCACAACTAAAGCCCGTCCTAAACAAAGGTACAAGACAAATATATAACTCGAAAGCGTAATAATGGTACGCAATTACCTTGTCAAAAGGCCCCCCTTGATATCATCAAGTTGGATCATACCAACCCATAGAGTTGTATAGACCGATGGAGATATTCATCCAATAACTGACTTCATATCGTCATCTCAAATAGTATGTTATTCTAGTAGAGATGGCGTGTGTTATTTTATAATCTTGTACATGATGCCCTAGAATCTAATAGTTTTTATAGATAACATTTCACTTTTTCACTTGGCATCACATGAAGGTACTAAATAGCCACACTACTCTAATCAACCTTTCAACTGTCAAAAGGCGCCACTATTTAACTCCTATATTTTGCTTATCTCATTTGAACAACTATCGTTACATCCAATTTAAGTTTTGATTAATCTAAAAGTTGAGAAGATCTCTTAAATTAACAAATCATCTCGAAAATCAAAATGAATTATAGATGTTCGCCGACAATAGAATAAGAAGAATAAAAACATTTGAGTAGTTATTTGTTCTAATTCATACCACAAAGAATGTGATATGGTTCTTGTGTACAAATCGAGATGATCAACCTATAAATTGAATGATTAAGTGTACGCCCTAGCTTGATTTACTTGTGCAACCTAATCATTAATTCTATCTCGTATTCTAGTAATAGCTAAGTGTCAGCTCCTGCAAAGCTAAAAAATTTACTTTTCAAAACAAAATCAAAATACCAAGAGAAGGGAAATAACAAGTGGTTCAACCATACCTTTTTTAGCTATTTTCCTCACAAAAAGGGGAACTAATTACTACATGTCTTCAACACCAAGAGAAGGGAAATAACAAGTGGTTCAACCATACCTAAATGGCATATTCCAAACACCTCTTGGAGATGGACTGTGAGTGCGCTACCTACATGCGTCTGGACTAGACCACATCCTAGAAGAATGACGACATCTAACAGTTGTGTGCCATCTTTCACTACATCTTCCGTCATCAGAATTTCTGCACATACCATGGTTACCAGTTTCCTTTTGCAAAGCTAACTTACTACAGTCATCATTATTATCCACCTCTTAAGCCTTCCAGGAGCATTCTTACTCATACTTAGTAATGGATTCATCATTATTATTGACCTATCAGATGACGCTTTAGAATGCTTCTACTTGATATCTTTATTTAACCTATTAGAACATTCCCTGTCATGCTTACTACTGCCTTTTAACCTTTTTAGGCTGATGAAAAATGGATGTTGAATAGTCTCGGATAAGGACCTCCCTCCCATCTGATCCAACAATGTTCCGATTGTCTTGGAATAGTCAAAGAATATGTACACAGTCAGCCAAAAAACATTACTTCAACAATATAAGCTTGATACAGAAAGAGGTAGTTGTTGTGACTGAAAGAAAGAGAGGTTGAACTACAATGTAGATAAAGCACAAATCATATTATGTGCAAAATATTTTTAAAATGACAAGCAACTACAGTTGTATGGCAATGTAGGATCGAAGGCACGGAAAAAACATGTTCTAGAGGGGCATGTATTTTTGCTCATAGGGGAAAGAGCTCCTTCTATGTTTTAAGGATGTCATAAAACAATCTCACATGTTGGACATGTCATGTCACGTGTACATTAGAAATTTCACACTTGATACAGGGGATCTTTACACACACACTGAAAGGAAATTGTATTTTTCATTTGTCCCGAAACTCTATAGGTGAACTAAAGTGACATACATGTGCAGGTAGCAAAAAAATTCATGATTTTGTGCAAATGAAGCTAAAAAACATATCAGGAGGAAATAAAGAACTATAACATTCAACATCAGCAATGGGATACTAGTGTGGAAAACTATAACATTTACAAACTAATCCATGTGTCCAATACAAGACTTGTTACTAGTGTGTCCCATGGCACTTGTTATATATTCTATTAAATAAGTTCTAAATATTAACCATTCTAAAAACACTAAACTATTCATATTGCAAGACGAATACTTATAATAAGAAAAAAGTCCATTTTACTACCCTGAATAAAGTCGGTGGTTCACATTACCCCATGTTATATTTTTCTACTCTCTTCACCCCCTAGACATACCTATACCGGACAAAAAAAACCTATGTGGTTTGTCTCGACTTGTAGCTAATGTGGTGTCGGTCAATGGTTGTTTTAACCTACAAGTGGGGCCACGAGGATTAACTTAACCAAAACAAGAAATTAGTATTGTGGTTAATTAGGTAGTTGGACCCGCTTGGAAGTGACTCCCGGGGTGGATTAATTAAGTGCTAATGGTAGGTTTAGCAGGTGGCTAACCGGAGCACGACGGGCATTGCCGGACGGCCAGTTCCAATGACAGTTGGATGCGCGCGAGGGCTCTGGGTGAGTAGCGCAATGAGGCGCATCAGCTGGTTGTTGCGGCGAGAGCCAGGGTGGCTAGTGCTAGTGGCGGCGACGCTTGGGTGCATGTGGGCAGCTGTGAAGGACCATGTAGACACGCAAGATGAGAAGCGGGGTGGAAAGTACGGGGCAACAAGAGCTTGCTGGATAGCGCGAGGCGTCTGGGAGAGCTTGGCAGCGACGAGCTCTTCGGCAATGGCGGGCAACGGCTTCGGTTATGGAAGCTACCTTAGTAGGAGGATGAAATCAACGAAGGTGAAAGAGGGTAAATGCACATGATGTCACAGTGAACTCGTATGGCATCTTTTCTGGCTCAGGAAGGCTCTAAAGTGCCTGAATCGTCATCGGCGATCTTCTGATTCCAACGAGGAAGATGACAGTGGTTAGCACGCTGCAGTGTGTCTGAGCTTGAGTTCTTCTATGGAGATGTTCAAGGCATCTAGGCCGAGCTCCTAGATTTGTTGGTGTGGCAAGGGGTGGCTGCGAGGACAGAGGGTGGCGGCAAAGTTTTCTCTCCGAGACGCTCTGGAGGGAGCTACAAAAGTTGAGAGGGAGCTACAAAAGAGGGAAGATGTAGAGGAGGCCATGCACGTCTCTAGGGCGTGAAGATATGCTCAGGGACACGTAGGGCAGCATGAAGCAGGAGGTGGCCGTCGAAGCACAAACGCGCAACATGCAACATGCTCCTAGAGAGGGGTTGTAGATGACCCTGCCCCTCAATGGGTTTGTCTAGGCCGAAACTTACAATAGGTAAGGCCTAGGTACAATACTTCTTTTCTTTAATTCTTAGATTTAAAAAAACTGATGAGTGGGACCGACCCGCAAGACAAATACCATCCTTGACCGTGTCCGCGTCTGTATCCAGTCTGGGCAAACCACCTAGGGGGTGTCTGGTATGGGATTGTTTGGGGGGGGGTAAGGGAACTGAAAAAGTCAGGGGGTAATGTGAACCACCAACTTTGTTCAAGGTAGTAAAATAGACTTTTTCTTATAATACCTATGGTGAATTTGACAAAATTATGCAATCTAAAAAGGATAACCAATAAACCAGAAGAGTACCTCTGGAAAATTATACTTTCAAGGGATGTATCAAGGGGGAGGAAGGAAGGATCAAAGGGCATCCAGCAGTGAACATGCATTGTTAGAAGGGCAGCGGCGCTTTCAAATCTCGCGCGTGTCAATGACTTAGGAGGCGGTGTGACACATGAGCTCATGCGCACAAGCTAGTGCAGAGCGGGCGCCCGGGTTTCTTGACACAAAGATCTCAGATAAAGAGAGATGCTGAAGGATAGGGGGAGAGCAAGAGGTAATGGGTGGCGCGGGAATCACCCACAATCTTCGTCGGTGCTCTGATGAGGTGGAAAGGCGGTGATGCGAAACAACCGCGAGGCAAGGAAGATCAAGGGTGGTGACATAGCTCGGGTCGGCCGACACAAGATTGGCTTTGAGTGTTGCAATCAGGCTGCTTCGTGCCCTAGCGCAGCTTGTGGGTTGGGCGAGTAGGCACTTCAATCTAAGGCGTTGCAATAGCTCCCGACGGCCAGATCAAAATGGTTGTGGCTGGTGTGGCTGGTTGAAGGGCGACACACTAGCGGCACCAGGCAGATAACGATGTGTAGTGGAGGAGACAAGTGGCGGTGGGGTCGAAGGGAAACTAGGGGTTTGCCCCCTCCTAATTAGGGTTTTCTACGAATGGAAGGTTGGGCCTTCTGTATACAGCAAAGGAATTTTTGTTCTATTTGCACTCATTTTTAGGGTTTTCAGTAGGCTAAATTGCCAAGGGGTGAGACAAAAAAGAGGCCTTGTTATCAATTTATCTGTTTCTTTCTTTTCACGTGTGCCTTATGTTTCACATAACAAAGCTTTATTTATATATTTTCCTCACATTTTCTTTGCTTTTGCTATATTTTATAAAGGTATTAAATATTTTTTTAAACACACTAAAAATGCCTATTGTGTATATACAAAATTGATTACGCGGCTTAAAGAATGTCACACCTTGATAATAAAATGTTTATATATTTATGAAAATGCTCATGACATTTAAAAAATTATTTGAACCATTCAAAATAAGTTCATGACATTTTATGAATTATTTGCACCATTCAAGAGAAATGTTCACACGTTAAAAAAATCATGATATTTTTTTAAATGTGCATGCCAGGCCAAACTCTCAGCATGCAAATTGTAAAAATGTTTATGACATGTATAAAGTGCTTTCAGCCATTTAAAAAAGTTCAAAACACTTACAAAATATTCACATGTTTATAAAATGTTAAAACATAATGAAATTTAAAAATTCTCACCCATCTTAAAATATGTTCATGACATTTTCAAAAATGTTCATGGGAAACTCACTTTATGGCTTTCAAAGACCACAACACGAGGCCGCCTTAAACACAGGAACAATACGAAGTCGATGGACCATTGGTGGGCCCGTGTCAATATATAACTCGGAAGCATAATAATCGTACTTAATTACCTTGTTAAAAAGGCCCCCTTGATATCATGTTGAATCATACTATCACATAGTGTTGTATAGACCGAACGAGGTATTCATCCAATAATTGACTTCATATCGTCATCTCAAACAAGATGTTAGGCTACTAGAAGTAACATGTGTTATTTTACAATCTTGTACATCAAGCCCTAGAATTTAATAGTTATTATAGATAATTTCACTTTTTCCCTAAGCATCATATAAAGGTAATATATAGCAACATTACTCTAATCAACCTTTCAACTATCAAAATTCGCCACTATTAACTCTTATATATTGATGATCTCCACTATCTTACATCCAATTTATGTTTCTATTAAACTAAAAGTTCAAAAGATATCTTAAATTAACAAATCATCTAGAAAATCATAATGAATTATAGATGTTCACCGGCAGTAGAATACAAATAATGGTAATAAACAACTTATGTAGTTCTTTCTTCTAATTTGTACTGAAAATAAGATGATATGGTCCTTGTGTGCAAATAGAGATGATCAACATGTAAACTCAATGAAGAAGTGTAGGCCCTAGCTTTATTTACTTCTGCATCATAATCATTAATTATATCTTGGATGCAGTAATAGCTATGTTTCAAGTCTTGAATAGCTCAAAAGTTAATTTTCAAAAAACATACACGGAACACACAATCATAGTACCGATAAATGCACAGTAAAAAACTGATCATTTTCATCACAAAAAGGGAATTATCTACTACATGTCTTCAACACCAACAAAGGGAAATAACTAGTGGTTCATGCATCTAGACCAGAAAACCTCTTGAAGATGCACCGCAAGTGCGCTGCCTCCATGCATCTAGACTAGATCACCTCCTAGAAGAATGACCACGGTAAACAGTTGTGCCCCATCCATCGTGACATCTTTTGTCTTTGCCATTTCTGCACATACTTGGTTGCTAGTTGCCTTTTTCAAAGCTAACTTACCCCAGTCATCATTATCATGCACCTTCTCAGCCTTCTAGGATCATGCCACCTATCAGATGACGCATTAGAATGCCTTTCCTTGATATCTTTATTTAACCTATCCACGTGTTGCTACTCACACTCAGTACCACCTTGGTGCGTGAACACATTAGGTTTTAGGTTTGAAGAATCATCAAGTTGATTTCCATTATCATTAATGAGATCCTCAATAGGGAGCAAATCTCCATCTTAGTGGTGATCATATGTATTCATAGGAGGAGAGTAATCTAGAATGATCTCAACAATATAAGGAGAAATTTCTTTTCTATCACACTTGGACCTCCCTTCCCTAGCAACACCAGCCATTTTATCCTTTTTAGGCTAATGATAGTGGATGTTCAATAGTCTCATATATGTGTCTCCCTTCCAGCTTATCCAACAATGTTCCAATTCTCTCTGAAATAGTCAAAGAATGTGTATACTGTGAAGCAAACGACATCACTTCAAAAAAAGCTTGGGACATACAAAGTGATAGTTGTTGTGACTGAAAGAAAGATAGGTTGAACTACAATGCAGATAAAGCACACATGTATACTATGTGTAAAAGATTTAGATATGCATAATGAGTCAAAAAGCAAAAAAAATTAACTTGCACAAAAACATGTATGACAAAGTAGGATCCAAGGCACAAAAAATATATTTTCTAGAGGGGCATGTATTTTGACTAATAGCGGAAGAGCTCCTTCTATGAAGCCAGGACATGAGATATGTTTTGAGAGTGTCTTAAAACTATCTCACATGTGGGACATTTAATGTCACATGTACATTCCAAATTTCAGACATGATACAGGATATCTTTATAAACACACTGAAAGAGAATTTTCTTTTCTATTTGCCCCCGAACTCCATAGGTGAACTAAAGTGACATACATGTCTATGCAGGAAAACATTACATGATTTTTTGCAAACGTAGCTAAAAATATCTATAACATGGAAACAAATAACTATAAATGTTCAACATCAGTAGTGTGTGATAACTCACAAGTGTAGGGGATCACAACAATTTTCGAGGGTAGAGTATTCAAACCAAATTTATTGATTTGACGCAAGGGGAGCCAAATAATATTTCAAGTATTAGCAGTTGAGCTGTCAATTCAACCACACCTGAAAAGACTTAATATCTGCAGAAAAGTATTTAGTAGCAAAGTAGTATGGAAGTAACGGTAACAGTAGCAGAAGTAACAGTAGAAGTTTTGTAGCAATCGTAATAGTGGCAACGGAAAAGTAATGGAGCAAAGATCATTATGAAACGGACTGATAGGTAATGGATCAATGATGGATAATTATGTCGGATGGCATTCATCATGCAACAGTTATAACATATAGGGTGACACAGAACTAGCTATAATTCATCAAGATAATGTAGGCATGTATACTGAATATAGCCATACGTGCTTATGGAAAAGAACTTGCATGACATCTTTTGTCCTACCCTCCCGTGGCAGCGGGGTCCTATTGAGTCCTACTAAATCACATGCATATGCTGTAACAACATGTAGGTGCCTAGGCAACTTTGATCTTAATGATGAGCAACTAAGGTACTATGTGTGTGCTAAGTGTATGAACACATATGAGATCTACATGTGATGGGATATTTGATGGGCGGTGGCGACCCCCCCACCCTTTGGCCACTGCTAAATAAGGTCCAGAATTTTATTTAGTCTAATTGTATAATCTGGAAGGTATTCTTTGGCCAAGTTATTCAAATATGGAAAGAAATAGGTATCTAAATTAGGAAAATAATCATAAATAAAAGGTTGCAATTGCAGATATAAAATGAAATCAGAAAAGAAAGACTATTTAGAAGCCATCAACAAAAATAAGATCAAAAAAATGATGGCAATTGGGGCATAGGAGTTGAAAGGAGTACCATTGCCCATGATGTCGAAGTAGATGTTACTAGACCGCCAACCAATGAGAAGGAACTGCGATGCAAACAATTGAAGTTTAGTTTAAGAGTAGGAAAAATTTGAGGCTTGTGTATTTCAATTTCCAAAATGAAGATGCACTAACCCTAAGGTTTTCGCTAGCGCGGGCTGGCAGGATTGTGCGGCGACGGCGGCGGCCAAGGGAGAGGGTCGCAGGCGGGAAGGATCTTGAGGTGGCGCGGGCCGGCAAGATTGTTGGGCGGCGGCGGCCAAGGGAGGGTCGGAGGCTGGAAGGATTGTGGGGCGGCGCTGCCGTCCAAGGGAGAGGTTCGCAAGCCAGAAGGACTGTGGGGCGGCGCGGGCCAACAGGATTCTGCGGCGGCGGCGCCGACCAAGGGAGAGGGTTGCGAGGGGGACAGGCGTGGGTTGGCAAGATTGTGGGGCAGGCATCGGCTACCAAGGGATAGCCTCGGAGGCTGGAAGGATTGTCGGGAGGCGCGGGCCGGCAGGATTGTGGGGCCGGCGGCGCTGCCGTCCAAGGGAGAGGGTCGCATGCCGGAAGGATTATGGGGGCGGTGCGAGCCGACAGGATTCGGGGGCAGCGGCGCCAACCTAGGGAGAGGATCGCGGGAGGGGGGCGCAGGGCGGCAAGATTGTGGGGCGGACGGAGGTGGATGCCAAGGGAGATCACAGGAGAGGTTTGGGTGGGTGGTGGTGGCTGGCCGATCTAGGTTTCAGTGGGGATTCAGCAAGCAAATAGAAAGAAAAATAGTGATTCATCAACATAGGAATTTTTGCATCCCAACTCTAAAAGAAAAAATTTGCCCAACAAGGTTAACTACATGTATATGGTTAGTTTGTAACTATAATTTATTGAACTTTCCCTATGACAGTGCATAAACAACGTTCCTCTCGAGCTATGGGCAGGCTCAATATCCACTGCCTACCATCCCCATGCAGATGGATATGGAAATCATGTTGCTGGTCAAAGAAAACATTCTACTTTTATTTATTGATGATTCAGGAAAGATTAAGTACTAGAGACCTATGAGTAGAAAGAACTTCCATATGGATAATGCTTCATGTGTTTGTACTAAAAAATGATTGTCGGTGTCAAAACCGGTGGATCTCGGGTAGGGGGTCCCGAACTGTGCGTCTAGGCCGGATGGTAACAGGAGGCAGGGGACACGATGTTTTTCCCAGGTTCGGGCCCGCTTGATGGAGGTAAGACCCTACGTCGTGCTTGATTAATATTGATGATATGGGTAGTACAAGAGTAGATCTACCACGAGATCAGAGAGGCTAAACCCTAGAAGCTAGCCTATGGTATGATTGTATGTAATGGTTGTTGTCCTACGGACTAAAACCCTTCGGTTTATATAGACACCGGAGAGGGTTAGGGTTACATAAGGTCGGTTACCAAGGAGGAGATATCCATATACGTATTGCCTAGCTTGCCTTCCACGCCAAGTAGAGTCCCATCCGGACACGAGACGAAGTCTTCAATCTTGTATCTTCATAGTCTAATAGTCCGGCCAATGGAGATAGTCCGGCCGTCCGGAGACCCCTAATCCAGGACTCCCTCAGTAGCCCCTGAACCAGGCTTCAATGACGATGAGTCTGGCACGCAGTATTGTCTTCGGCATTGCAAGGCGGGTTCCTTCTCCGAATACATCACAGAAGAACTTGAAAACGAGGATAGTGTCCGACCCTGCAAAATAAGTTCCACATTCCACCGCAGAGAGAATATTATTTTCGCAGATCTAATTTGCTGGCTTGTTTTGGCAGCATGACGTTATGTCATGGCCCGGTGATTTTTCGAACCGTTTCTTTTAACCAGCTCCGCACATAACGCGAGGTAGTTTTTCGACACATCTTGTCAAAGCAGAGATCGTGTCAACTTATTTCGGGATTCTCAACAATAGGGGCATGGGTAACCCAACCGCGCCATCAATTGCGGCGCTTGGGGGATAAACGAGTTTTACCAGGCAAGTGGGGACGCTTAGTTTCGTCCGCCCATATAAAGGGATAAGGATTCACCTTTCTATCCAGGCCTTCTTCCTCCTTTGCTCATCGGCTCCCGCACACTCAAGCTCTAGCACCCAAGCCCACACTTCCGCCTCAACCCTCTCCAACCATGTCCGGAGCGAGAGGCAAGTGGATGGTCTCCTCCATCACGGAGGGAGACATCAAGAAACTGAGGAGAGCCAGATACCTGCCCGACGACATCGCGCACCGGCTCCCCGATGAGGGGCAGCTCATCCCCACCCCCAGGCCCCACGAGAGGGTAGTATTCCTCACCCATTTCCTCCGTGGACTGGGATTCCCTCTCCATCCCTTCGTCTTGGGGCTCATGTTTTATTACGGCCTGGATTTCCATGATCTGGCCCCGAACTTCATCCTCAACATCTCGGCGTTTATCGTCGTGTGCGAGGCCTTCCTCCGCATCAAGCCCCACTTCGGCTTATGGCTGAAGACCTTCAATGTCAAGCCGAAGGTGGTGGGCGGCCTCCAGGCGGAGTGCGGAGGCGCCATGGTGGGCAAGATGCCCAACATAACATGGCTCGAGGGCTCCTTTGTGGAAACCATAAAGGGGTGGCAATCGGGGTGGTTCTATATCACCGAGCCGCGTGACCCTGCATGGGCAGCGGCCCCCCGAGTTCCGATCTGGCATCCCCATGCGGCTCACCTCCTGGAAAGAGAAGGGCCTGTCCTGGGGTAGTTCGAAAGAGCTGACCGGACTTCAAACATGTATTCAAAACATGGTGGACAAGAAGCTCAAGCTTGTCAACATAGTCCAAGTCATGCTCATCCGCCGGATACTCCCGTGCCAAAAATGGGAGTTCAACTTGTGGGAGTTCAATCCGGCGCAGCACCGAACTCTGAACAGGCTCTTCGACATGACTCATGAAGACGCCTGGAGGGTGCTGTTCAAAAGCGCCCAGGTCCCCCCCCCTATTACTGAGGATCGCGGATTCAACACGAAGCGCCAAGCCTGTGTGGTATGCTGCTTTACCTTTCACAGGATACTTATTGTATATAGATTGACTCTGTGCGGGATCTAAACTCCCGTACCTTTAACAGGACTGGCAGAAGATGGCCGGACAGATCGACTGTCCGGCTCCTTTGCCCGAAGGCCCCATAGACGCCCTTCTGGCGAAGATGCTGACTCCGGCCCCTTACAAGGTGCTGGAGAAGACCAAGAAGGCCAAGGGAACCCGAAATAGTTCCCAACACCAGGCGTCGTCGGACTCACTGTCTGATGACTCTGCGGCGCACTCTTCCCCCGAAGACGAGGAAGAAGAAGAAGCTCCCCCACCGACTGGGGGAGACAAGCAAAGGAAGGCCGCCCCAACCGGAGAGGCCGAAGGGTCCAAGAAGGGAAGGACTCTCCTTCCGGACAGTTCCACCGCCGCCGATGAAGGCGAAGGCGAGTGGTTGCCCAGGGTCAAGCCCCCCGGGAGATCGTAAGTATTTGGATACCAAAGTATCCCATAGGATTCCTTTGTCGGACTACTTTCCCTAATCGCCGAACATAATTACGCAGGCCACCACGAGCCAATATCGAGGTATCATCGGACGGCTCCCTAGGCTCATCGGACATGGATAGCGATCCAGTCCTGACCGCCACCTCCCCTCGTCCTGCCGACGATGCCGAGGTGTTGTCTCAAGAGGCACCGGATCGAGGGGAGACAGTCCCGGAGGCGCCTCAAGGCGACCTTCCGGACTCCGGGAGCCGCGGGGACGGGGCCCCTGAGAGCTCCGAGTTCGGCCCTCAGCCGAACACCGTGCCGGACCCTCCAGCGGTTCCGGACTCGGGCAGGCGACCTCCTTCTAAGAGGGGCAAAACGCCTGTGCTGGTGACCTCTGTTCATCCAGAGGCACCGGACAATCTGCTGGAAGCACTTCGCAGCGCTTCCATCGACGAGGAGCACCGCACTATCATGAGTGCGGTGATCCAGAAGGTTCAGTCCGCCAAGAGCGGATTGACTGAAGCCTGTGCCAGCCTTCTAACAGGCTTTGAGGTAAGTGTGTTTAAAATGTAGTAGAAATATTACCGCATAGACAGTAGCCCCTGATGCTTTGTTCGGTGTTCACAAAGAAAAGCCGAACAGAGGATCAAATAAAATCGCAGGAGTCTAATATAAGTGTGTCAATATGCGTATGCAAGCTTCGCTACTGGCGTCCGCCGCACTGACTGCGGAGGTCGCCGTACTGAAGTAGGATCTCGAGGGGTCCAGGCAAGAGCTCGGCCTTGTCAAGAGGCAGCTCGAGGAGAACAAGGGTAAGTAATACCTTGTCTATAGAAATGTATATATAAAAAAGGACGGGGTTGCAAAATGACAGGAGCATTGTATGTTTGCCAGGGGCCACGACCGAGGTGGCGTCCCTGAAGCAAGCGCTAACCGAGGCCAAAGATAAAGCGGCCAAGGAGCGCACCGAGCGAGAGAAGCATGAGGCTCGGGTGGGCGAGGTGCAGCAAGAGCTCCAGGCTCTCGTGACGAAGCATGAGGCGTTGGAGCTTGACTCAAAGACGTGGGAGTCTGAGCTTGCCGCGGTCCTTGAGAGTGTAAAAAGTGCCAAGGCCGAAGCCCAAAAGGCCCTCCAAGAGATCGACACGATGAAGAAGATAGCGGCGGGTAAGGCTTTCTATATGCAAAGCAAGCATGTAAAAGTAAATTACCGATTACTTACCCGGATCTGGAGCTCTTTAGGAGCATTCGCAGATTTGCCCCGCAATGTGTCCGAGGCCGCACAATTTTACCAGTCCGAGGACGGAAGCTCGACGGAGAAGCTGTTCTGGTCTCAGTATGCTGAGGCCGAACATCCGGTGCCAATGAGCGACCAGCTGAAGCAGATGGTCGAGCTACATAAGGCGGCCGATCAGGCCATGAAGAGCTTTATAGTCCGGTTGTGGCCTGGCGATGCCCTTCCGAACAGCTTCTTCGGCCTGGTGAGGCGGCTCATGGGTGCCTGCCCGCGGCTGGAGGTCGTCAAGTGATCTGTCTGCATTGAAGGTGCACGCCGGGCTTTCGCCCGTGTGAAATTGTAGTGGGTCAAGCAAGACGCCGTGAAGCTGATCAAGGAGGGGCCGCCGGAGGGCAAGGAGCACCGCCACCCCGAGATGTACTACGAGGGTGTTCTGTCGGGTGCCCGTCTTATCGCGGATGAGTGTTCAAAAGATGTAATATTTGAGTAAACTCGCTCGTTTGATCCTGTATTTATGAAAACATGTTTCATATGCGCTATGCAACGCTTGTTTGAATTTAAAATATTACCTTTTGTTTGGCTGTTTATCCAATCTGAGAGATGGCTAGTCCTCGGCTTCTGCCCCCATGCCATGAGTGCTGGGGTGTTCGGGATAAACCTAAGCACTCTTGTTCCCATATTTGGATCCTTCGAGGGAGGTGCTCAGCACAACGAACAAGGCAACCGGACTAATAATGCTTTATCACTCTCACTTAGTCATAGAATTCTATAATTTTAAATTTTGGCGAAGCCCCTGGTATTCGGAAGGCCGAATTCGGGGCGCGATACACACCTGTAAGCCGGACAGGGCCGGCCCCTCGCCCTAAGCGGCATAAGTCTTTAGGGACTCGAAAAACCTCGCCGAACAGCGACCAGTCTCTCGCCTTATCATGACAATCAGTTTTAGCTTTCTCTACTGAGGTGCTCAGCCCGGCAGAACCGGGGCACAATCGCAGTAGTTCTCCTAGCGCTACCTTAGCCGATAGAGCAGAACGTAAGGTACCAAAACATAGGAGCCGGGCAAACGCAACATTTGACCAAAGACATGATTCGGAGCTGATGCATATAATGCTATAAGTTCGGGGTGCCGCACTTGTGAAAGTGTTCAGACTTTTCACACCGCATTGTGGGGTACGTAAGCCCCTGGTGTATTGGCCGTACCAGAGTGTACAGTTGCAAGGCGTCAATAATGAACACACACACACACACACACACACACACACACACACACACACACACATATATATATATATATATAACAAGAATGCAATAATAGTCGTAATGTCATGCATTGTTTATTAAAAAATTGTGTTAAAGCAGAGTGATACAGATAGTGCGATAAGCAAAGAGTAGGACTATGTCCCTTCCAAGGGCAAGCTGAGGAATGATATTAAATTGAATATTTCACTCATTACTGTAATTAACCTGGGAATTCCGTGGTATAACGTAGCTGTCTGCCTCCTTGGTTGCTGCATCGTGTGTTCGGGAACAGTGCTGCTGGACAGTGTTTCCAGAGATTAAGGTCATGAAAGAAAAAGAAAAAATAACCAAACGGGAAGCCCCTAGTGCGGTTTAGGCCGCGTCTTGGGGCGTGCCGTAGTTGTGCCCCCCTCCCCACCTGTGCCCATGGTATTTTTAATGCGTAATTATGTACACGCGACACAAGTTTCGCCACTGGGCTGGGATTGGGGTGGAAACCGTATTGCTACGCGAGCTCAGATCGCGCCAGGCGGTCTATTTGCCGATTGCCCCGAGCGCGCTTGAAGGTGTCCGGGCTATGAAGCGCCGAACTGGTTGATTGCCCTGAGAGGCTGCTTTGCGCTTCTGCTGCGAGGGCCGCAGTGTGCTCCTCTGTTCGGAGAGAGCGCTCTGTGTTTCCATTGACTGTAATAACTCCGCGAGGTCCTGGCATCTTGACCTTGTGGTATGCATAATGCGGTACCGCATTGAATCTAGCAAATGCGGTTCGCCCAAGCAGCGCGTGATAACCACTGTGGAACAGGACTATATCGAAGATTAACTCTTCGCTTAGGAAGTTATCCGGGGATCCGAAGACCACTTCCAGTGTAATTGCGCCTGTGCAATGGGCCTCTACACCTGGAATGACGCCCTTAAAGGTCGTTTTGGTGGGTTTGATCCTTGAGGGGTCTATACCCATTTTGCGCACTGTGTCCTGATAAAGCAGGTTCAGGCTACTGTCGCCGTCCATAAGGACTCGAGTGAGGTGAAATCTGTCGATGATTGGGTCTAGGACCAGTGCGGCGAATCCGCCATGACGGATAGTAGTGGGGTGGTCCCTGCGATCGAAGGTGATCGGACAGGAGGACCAAGGGTTGAACTTTGGGGCGACTGGCTCCAACGCATATACGTCCCTAAGCGCACGCTTCCGCTCCCTCTTGGGGATGTGGGTTGCGTATATCATGTTCACCGTCCGCACTTGCGGGGGAAACCTCTTCTGTCCTCCAGTGTGCGGCTGCTGGGGCTCCTCCTCGTCGTCGCTATGCGGCCCCTTGTCCTTGTTTTTGGCAATTAACTTGCCGGCCTGCTTGAACACCCAACAATCCCTGTTGCTGTGATTGGCTGGCTTTTCTGGGGTGCCGTGTATTGGACACGAGCGATCGAGTATGCGGTCCAAGCTGGACGGACCCGGCGTACTTTGTTTGAATGACTTTTTCCGCTGACCGGGTTTAGAGCCTTTGAATCCGTCATTGACTGCCGTATCCTCAGTATTTTCGCTGTTAATGCGGCACTTATGCTTGTTGCGACGTGACCTGCTATTGCCATCCTTGGTATCTAAGGTACCATGGTTTTTTGATATGTTATTACTGCGAGCCAGCCAGCTGTCTTCTCCCGCACAAAAGCGGGTCACGAGCGTCGTGAGAGTTTCCATAGATTTCGGTTTTTCCTGACCAAGGTGCCGGGCTAGCCACTCGTCTCGGATGTTGTGCTTGAAAGCCGCTAAGGCCTCCACATCCGGACAGTCGACGATTTGATTTTTCTTTGTAAGGAACCGAGTCCAGAATTTCCTGGCCGACTCTTCTGGCTGTTGAATTATGTGGCTCAAGTCATCGGCGTCTGGTGGTCGCACATAAGTGCCCTGAAAGTTGTCGAGGAATGCGGTTTCCAGATCTTCCCAACAGCTAATGGAGTTCGCTGGCAAGCTATTAAGCCAATGCCGCGCTGGTCCTTTGAGCTTTAGTGGGAGGTATTTGATGGCGTGTAAGTCATCGCCGCAGGCCATGTGGATGTGGAGGAGGAAGTCCTCAATCCATACTGCGGGATCTGTTGTGCCGTCGTATGATTCAATGTTTACAGGTTTGAAACCTTCTGGGAATTGATGTTCCATTACTTCGTCTGTAAAGCATAAGGGGTGTGCGGCGCCTCTGTATTGGGCTATATCACGACGCAGCTCGAATGGGTCTTGCCCTCTGTGTTCGGCCCGGCCGGATTTGCTTTTACTGTATCCGGCGTGATGTTTGTCGTCTCGCAGAGTGGTGCGTCCTCGTGATCCGTAGATCGATCTTGAATGCTTTGCCTTGTCCTCCAATATGTCTCGCAGGTCTGGCGTATCTCCCCATGCCTTTTTATTTGAATGGTGTTGGGGTGGAGGCTGAGCTTTTGGCTGGAATGCCTCTCTATCGCGGCCACGAGGTGGCTGATCAGCCGTATCATACGGTTCTTCCTCCAGTCGGGGAAGTAACCTGCACCTTGGGTAACTCTTGGAGGGACGCTCGAGTTTATATTCCTCGGCCGCGAGGACTTCAGTCCATTTGTCAGCTAGCAGATCTTGATCAGCTTGAAGCTGCTGCTGCTTTTTCTTCAGGCTATTTGCCGTGGCCATAAGCCGGCGCTTGAAGCGCTCTTGTTCGACGGGATCCTCTGGGACGGCGAATTCATCATCGCCGAGGCTTGCCTCGTCTTCGGAGGGGGGCATGTGATCATCCTCCTCCTCTCCGTCTGCCGCTCTCTCAGGAGAGCTGGCTCCTTCATCCTCCTGCTCTAAATCTTGCTGGAGGGGATTGTTGTTGTCTTCGGCACTATCCAGAGTATTATTATCTCCTGTGCCGGTATCACCACTTTTGCTTTGGCGGGACTTAGAGCGGCGCCGCTGACATCTGCGCTTGGGTTGCTTCTTGGAGGGGTCATCCTCCGCTATCTCGTCCCCATTGCCTTCGTTGGGTGTATTCACCATGTATATGTCATATGACGAGGTGGCTTTCCAGTGCCTATAGGTGCTGGTTCATGTTCGTCTCCTACATCGTCGTCCATACCGTCGATGTCTTTCGGAGTCGAAGTCGAGCATCTCGGTTAAATCATCGACAGTTGCTACAAAGTGGGTGGTGGGTGGGCGTCGAATTTCTTCGTCGTCCGCATCCCAATCCTGTTGGCCATAATCCGGCCAGGGCTCTCCTGACAGAGAGAGAGAGACCTTAGTGAATTCAGAATGTCGCCGAAGCGCGAGTGCTGAAAGATATCCGCGGCGGTGAATTCCATGATCGGCGCCCAATCGGATTCGATTGGCAGGGGCGCGGGCGATTCGGAGTCAGAAAAAGAGTCCGACACCTTGGAGTCACGGGCTGCGCAGAGGATTATGCTGGTGTTCGGCTCAATCGCCGTTGAGACTGCGGCCCCTGAGGCGGTGTCTAACCACCAGTCCTCGATTGGCGCAGTTGGCTCCGAACTAAGGGTCGGAGCTGATGCAGGCGCGGCCTCTGGGGTACTGATCGGCGGCAGAGCTAGGTCATACCCATCGCGACAGTGCGGCGCGCCCAGCTGTGACGAGAAGTTCTTTCTATATCAGCTCCGCATTTCTTGTAGTTATAATGCTGTAAACCATATTATGCAGAAGGGATGATGACACCAAAAGTGGTCTCAATATTAGACAAATATATGAAAACTGGCTCAAATTTGATGGAAGTTGCCAATCCATCTTGCTACAACTTCGTTCCACTTCCTGAAAAGATTTCTTCTTATTAGAATAGTTTATATAGTTTGAGTAACATACCCTTTTTGTATATCAGTGTCCAATATGGTTTATTTGTGGGTCAAAACAAATGGCAAGAAAATATAACTATGTATATTCAGTTTAGATGTGTAACTATATTGACCAAAAGTATTATATTTGCATGTGGGGAAGCATCTCCAGACATGATATTGCACAATACAACTGTGATAATGATGACGCAGTTGCACTAGACATTAATCTTTGGTTTTTCAGGTTGGTTGAAAAGTTTTGAAAAATGTGGGTAAAACAAATACACCAATTGATTATGAGAAGAGGGAAAGAAGAAAAAGCAACCAGACACTATATAGATTGGCATATCATGCATGGAGCACAATGTTTGGTTTTCTGTTGTCACATACCAAATTAGTTACCAATATATGTACCTATATAGATTGGTCATTTGTGCACATACCTTGGTTACCAGCTACCTCTTCCAAAGCTTACTTACCAAAGTCATTATTATTATGCACCTCTTCAGCTTTCTAAGAGCATGCGACCTATTAGATGACGATTTCGAATGCCTTTCCTTGATATATTTATTTGACCTATTAGTACATTGCTACTCATACTAAGTACTGCCTTGGTAGACGAACACATCAGATTTAAGGTTTAAAGATTCAGCAAGTTGATTTCCACTACCATAAGTGAGATCTTACTAGGGAGCAAATCACCATCTTTGCGGCGGTCATCTCTATTCATAGGATGAGAGTGATCTTAACTGATCTCAACAACATTAGGAGAAATTTCTTTTGTATCCCACTTGGACCTCCCTTTCCTAGAAGCACTAGCCCTTTTAACCTTAATAGGCAAATGAATAATGGATGTTAAATAGTCCCGGATAAGTATCTCCCTCCCAGCTTATCCAACAATGTTCTGATTCACTCAAAAATAGTAAGCTTGACACACACAAAATACATTACTTCAACAATGTAAGCTTGACACACACAAGAGGGTGCATTTGTTGTGGCTCAAAGAAAGACATGTTGAACAACAATCCAGATAAAGCACAAACACATTCTATGTGAAAAAGATTTTTATATGTAAAATGAGTCAAAAAGAAAAAATGACAAGCACACATAGTTGTATGAGAAAGTAGGATTGAAGGCACAAAAAAGATGTTCTAGAGGAGCATATATTTTTGCTCATACAGCAAAGAGATCCTTCTAAGGAGCCAGGACATGAGATATGTTTTGAATGTTTCTTAAAAACATCTCACGTGTCATGTCATGTCACATGTAAATTCTAAATTTCATACTTGGTACAGGGGATATTACAAACCCACTAAAAGAGAATTTTCTTTTCTATTTCCCCCCCAAATTCTATAAGTGAATTAAAGTGACACACATGTGTAGGTAGCAAAAAAATTAATTATTTTGTTCTAATCAAGCTAAAAATTCTTTCATGTGGAAATAAAAGAACTATAACGTTCAACATCAGCAGTGAGATACTAGTGTGGAAAATTATAACATTTACAAACTAATCCATGTGTCCAATCCAAGAATTGTTACTAGCGTGTAGCATGGCTATTGTTATCTGTTCTACTAAATAGATGTTGAATACCAAACATTATACAAAAGTTAACTATTCATATTGCAATAGGCATAATTATAGTAACCGTGGTGAATTTGACAAAATTATGCAATCTGAAATGGATAACCATAATAACATGCACTAGAAGAGTACCTTCGGAAAATTATACTTTCAAGGGACGGATCAATTAGGAGGGAGGAAGAACTAGGGGAAATTGGGGAAGAGTCGGGGAGGATCCAAGGGCATCTGGAAGTGAACATCCGATGTTACATGGTTCTGGCTGGAGCAGTTGGAGGAAGGGCAACGGGCTGATGACGATGCATCACTGGTAGAAAAAGGGCCCGTTGTCCCTCCACGTGGCCGGTCCACCTTTAGTCCCGGTTGGTAACATCAACCGGTACTAAAGGAAATTTTCTGATTCTTTTTTTGAATTTTTTTTGAAATTTTTTTATTTTCAAATTTCTGAATTATTTTAACCTCTAATCTCTAATCACCCCTCATCACTGCTCAATTTAATCTCTAATCACCCATCATCATTCCAAAACATCTAACTTCCCGGACGGTCACCCATCCTCCCACTCCCCCAGCCTGAGCACGCTTAACTTCCGGGTTCTATTCTCCCTCGTTTCCAAGTCCGCACTCGCTGTTTTCCTGACAATAGTAAGATGTCAATCCTATTAACCCTCAGGAGTTTTGCTTGAGCATGAAGTCACACATTTCACTGTTTGAGTTTGAAACTATTGTTCTAAAAAACAATAATTTTTTAGTAACACTAATATTTCTTGAATAAGTAGTTTGACCATTGTTTGACCACAGTTTGACCATAGTTTAACCAGATTTGACCAAAATTCAAAAAAACTGAAATAATTATTTAATAACACTAATATTCTTGAATAATTATTTAGTAACACTAATACTTCTTGAATAAGTAGTTTGACCATAGTTTGACCAGATTTAATGAAAATTTTAAAAAACTGAAATTTGAGCATAACTTTTTTTCCTTTTGGAATTTGAGGATTCTACAAATTTTCAAACAGGCCGTAGGCGGTCTCAATCGGATGTAACTTTTCGAGTAGTTGATTTTTCATATAAAAAACTTTTTAATCCAAGTTCGTATGCAAAAGTTATGCCCATTTTACAAATTTCAAAGAGATTTTGTAAATAAAGTCGAAATTCATATTTGTAAATTTTCCCAACAACTAGACCACATATCACATGGGAAACTTATTTTATTTTATTTTTTTGACATTTCCATCATTTTATTTTGTCTTTTCTAAAACTGAAAAGGCGGTCCACGGGGGGGGGGGGGGAGTTTGAAAATGGGACCTTATGACACTCCAAAAATTTTATTTGGTTTTCAGCAAAAACTTTGTGGTTTTTGAAAAGAGGCCATTTAAAATTTTCCAGAAAACCTTCCTCTTAAAAACTTCCTTGGCAAGGATTTTTATTTTTGTATCTTCTTCAAACTATGGTGTTTGATCATTTAAAACTCTTTCTCTGATGGTTCCCTTCTCAAAATATATTTTTGGAAATTATTCTTTTTCTTATAAAAAGAACTCTGTGAATTTTGAGGTTTTTCTTATCTTGAAAACCACCCATGGTTTTACCATGTCCCCTATAGTAAATCTTCTCAAAATCCCTCCCTCCACCTTTGAACAATCTAAATTCTCTGGCTCAACAAGTCCAAACAAGTTTTGGATTTTATTTCAATTATTTTATCTCTCAAATCATTTCTGCCAATTATTTTGAGCTTAAGTGATTTTCAAAGCAAGTACCACATTGCCTTTGAGTTTTTATCCCAAACCAACTCCCCTGGATAGTCCTTAGTACCCACAACCTAGAACCATCTTGATCCACTCTTCTTCTTTTCAAAAATTTCAAATTTCAGTCACTGCAAGTTTGGACCAGATTTGACAAATTTGGTGAAATTCATATTTACACTTCTCCAAATATTCCACCAAAATTCAGGCAGCCTCCTGGTGCAATGAGAGGCCACCCCACCAAGTTTCAGCTCAAGGAAAAATCCCTAGATGCCAAAATCATTTCGTCGAACACTTGGCCGGCACTGTTTCCGTAGACTTTCAGAAAAATTCATATTTTCAGAATTCAGTCGATGTCGTTTTCGTCAGTGACTTGTCATCCATCACCAGTGCCCCTGGCGCGTTGCGCACGGCCTCTCCTCCCTGGCCAGAGCACCGCACGCCCCCTTGGACGGGCACAGGTGTCGGTGGCGACGAGCCTCGCCGGCGTTGGAAGCTTCTGCGGTGGCTGCGCCTCCCGTGGCGGCCAGCGAGGGCCCGAGCCCGCTCGCCACGCCACCCGGCGCCGCCCAACGTCCCCTGGCTCTCCGCGTGTCCCTGCCATGCCAGCACACGCCCGTGGCACCGTCGCCGTGGCCCGGCAAGCACGAAACGTGCTCCCTGCCGCCGACGGGCCCGCGCCGCCCCGTTCCGTCAAGCTCGCCCAAAGCACCCTAATCTAAGCTTGGTTAGCACCTAAATGGAACCGGTGGACCTCCACGCTGACGCCCAACTCCCTAAACCTCCCTGACCAAGCTCTGCGCCACCGTAACCTTCGCCGGAGATCCCCGTTCACGGCCACCACCTCGGATCGCCTATAAAAAGGACCCCGAGCTCGCTCACGAGCACACACCTTCACTGCACCTCTCCAGGACCCTGCCAAGCCACCAGGAGGACCTCGAGGAGGTCTCCTCCCCCAACTCCGGCCGCCCCGATCCGCCTCGGCCACCAGCTCGATTCGCTCCGGTGAGGCCGTCCCCGGCGCCCAAATCTCGTCTATAGCCTCCTCTAGCACCCAGTAAGCTAACCCCAGCGTCAATTTGGCCTTCGCAGCTCTCTCCGACGAGGCCCTCGACCACCCGAACCGCCGTCCGCCGGAGCAAGGCTCGCCGTCGACGTGGTACTCGCCGGCGACCACCACCACCACCAACCGACGCGGAATGGCGCCCTGAACACGGAGGTACTCTCCAATCTCCCTGCCTCGCCGACGGCGACCACCGCGGCTCTCGGGCACCGTCAAACTCTGCCGCCCCGTTTGAATATTCAAACCTGACGGGTGGGACCCGCCTGTCAGCCTCTCTGTCCTTTCTAAGCGAAACGTTTTCTGAAAACGTTTTCTGCCAAATGCGTTTTCCCGTTGGGCCGGCGCATTCTTATTCGAATCGTTTTCTGTTTTTATAAGTTAGCCCCTGGGAACTTTCTGTTTCATTACAGATGAGTCCCTAGACTAAAACCCTTATAACTTTTTAACAGAAAAGTATTTTTGATTGATTCTTTTTCTATTCTCCTTAAAATTTTGTCTAGTTTTTTATCAGATTTATTTGAAAAATATTTGGAATAATTTTTGTGCACCTCACGGTATTCATGATAGCGCGTATATTTTCTTTATACCGTAGATACCGAAGGAGGTGACGGGACCGCAAACTTCACCGAGCTAGGCTCCGACTACTCTGAACCAGGCAATTGATATGATGATTGTTTTGGCATGTTTTGCATTAAGTAGTTTCATGGCATGTTGATGAGCATACCGACGAATGTCATGTTACATGCAACGATGAGGAAAGTGAGTTTCGAAAGTCCATAAGTTGATGGATGTGAGTATGCAGGGCCATGTGTTGGCTTGAGGATGGGTAAGATGGCAGTGTTGTAGCATGCCAGTCTTATGCCAGGCTATATGACTTCAGTGTCAACCCGTATCAGTCCAGTTCCTCTCATTCTCTTCCCTGTACTGCCACAGGTTTTCCGCAAGGAATATGGCTTAGTAAGTTGCAAACCGCTTTCCTGGTACACACCAAAAGGAGAGGCCGTGATGATGGTTCCATGGCCCTGGATTAAAGCCAGTCATCCGGTCAAGGGGCATGGGTGTTTCCGGTTGGGACCGAGAGGGGGGCACCCCTTAGAGCGCGCGTATATAAATTTGATCCCATGCTATTCGAGATTGTGATCTCCCCATCTCAAAAGTTTTTCTTGGACGATGTCTAGGGTGATTCCTGGCATCGAGAGGTAGGATGGGTGTGTACTGGTTAGCTGTGTTTTCTTCCGAAATACCGTAAACGGAACTAGTCCTTCGTGACTACGGAAATCCGTTGGCTGTGGGAAAATTTTTGTACAAACTCTGCAGAGTCATACCTTCCTTTGAATCATCTATTCCATGTCCAAGTTCGGTATTATCTTATCCTGACAAATGTCAGTTTTGATGACAGAGACTCCGGTGAATCACATGAGTGCTAAGTCCGGTTAAATGTTTATTCCTATGGATGGACTAACCCGTTTATTCTCACGAATTGAATATTTATTATGAGTATTATTTACTTGTGAATAAAAGCCCTTTCTGTGATGTCACTCAGACGTTCGACTGTGGCATTGTTATTATTTACTTTCAATAAAAGCCCTCTCTGTGATGTCGCTCAGACGTCCGACTGTGGCATTGTTATATTTTTCTTTCAATGAAAGCCCTTTCTGCGATGTCGCTCAGACGTCCGACTGTGGCATTTCTTTTAAAGCCCTTTATGTGGCGTTGCCCAGACGCCCGACTGTGGCATTTCTTTTAAAGCCCTTTATGTGGCGTCGCCCAGACGCTCGACTGTGGCATTTCTTTTATAGCCCTTTATGTGGCGTCGCCCAGACGCCCGACTGTGGCATTTCTTTTAAAGCCCTTTATGTGGCGTCGCCCAGACGCCCGACTGTGGCATTTCTTTTAAAGCCCTTTATGTGGTGTCGCCTAGACGCCCGACTGCAGCGTGATTTATTTATTTATCTTCCTATCGAGGTGTCTCTTCAGACACCCGATTGGGTTTACAGTTATTTTGTTGGGTTTTCGAGCGGACTACCGCCGACCCCCTTTTTACCTGTCTTGTTTTTACGAATTAATGTGCCACTGTTAAAATTAATCATGACGCATCCATGCATGCATTTGTTATATCTTACGTCCGAACTGTCTTGCGAGTACTTTCAAAGTACTCACCTGGCTTGTTGATTTGGCCAGATGCTGACGAAGGCGATCTCATGGATGAAGAATTTGATAGTGAGTCCGACGCCTAGAGGAATCCCAGTCAGTCTCGTGCAACCCTAGATTTGGTCACTGTATTTTATCCGCTTCCGCTACCAAATAAATTCATCGAGCCTCACCTCGACGCTCGATGAGATGCCAGTTTTAGAGTCATGTATCTCACTCCCCGCTGTGTTTTTCCACCACCACCCTATCCTCGAGTCGGTAGTATGCCTCCACACCACTGTGTCATGTCCGCCATTATGTATAATTATTGGCGTGCTTGTAATAATTTGGTTGAGCAACCATAGCTCGACCCTGTAATATATTTTATGCTACTGGCTTATTGTATCAAGAATTTGTCTACCGGTAAGGAGGATTTTTCTCATACTGGACTCAAAAGATTGGTTTCTCAATAAACATTTTTATTGGAAAACCGGTCGTGACAGACCTTTAGTACCGGTTCGTGCCATGAACCGGTACTAATGCCTCAAAGCCCGTTAGTCCCGGTTGGTGGCACCAACCGGGACTAAAGGTTAGAACTTTAGTCCCGGTTGGTGCCACCAACCGGGACTAATGGGCATCGCACCCTTTAGTCCCGGTTCGTGGCAAGAACCGGGACTAAAGGGCCCAGGTGAACCAGTCCTAATGCCTTAGCCGCACGAACCAGGATAAATGCACCCATTGGTCCCGGTTCTGGACTGAACCGGGACTAATGGGCTTACCCGGCCTAGACCAAATCCCCCTTTTCTACTAGTGCATGGATCCTAATGTGTAGTGGAAGATACCCAGGGGATGAGACAAAAAAAGAGGCCTTGTTAGTACTTTCTCTGTTTCTTTCTTTTCTCTCGTGCCTTATGTTTCACAGAACAATTCCTTATTTCCATATTTTTCACAGTTTTATTTTGTTTTTTAATATTTTAGGAATATTACAAAGATATATATTTAAAAAATCAGCGAAAATAGCATATGTGTATTTACAAAATTATGCATGTGGTTTAAAGAAATGTTCCCACATTTTTATTCAAATTTCTATACATTTCTAAAAATGTTCATGACATTTAAAAAATTATTTGAACCATTCAATAGAATATTTATCACATTAAAAAATTAATTTCACCATTCAAGAGAAATGTTCACAAGTTAAAAAAATCATGATCTTTATTAAAATACTCATGCCATACCAAACTTTGTTCGCACAAACTTTAAAAATGTTTATGGCATATATAAAACTATTTGTAACCATTTAAAAAAATCAAAACACTTACAAAAAATTCATAGGTTTATAAAAGTTAAAAAGTCATGAAACTAAAAAAAGTTCACATGTATTAAAATATGTGAATGGCATTTTAAAAACCTATAAAACCTCACGTTATGGCTCTCAATAACCACAACTAAATCCCGTCCTAAACAAAGGTACAAGACAAATATATAACTCGAAAGCGTAATAATGGTACGCAATTACCTTGTCAAAAGGCCCCCCTTGATATCATCAAGTTGGATCATACCAACCCATAGAGTTGCATAGACCGATGGAGATATTCATCCAATAACTGACTTCATATCGTCATCTCAAATAGTATGTTATTCTAGTAGAGATGGCGTGTGTTATTTTACAATCTTGTACATGATGCCCTAGAATCTAATAGTTTTTATAGATAACATTTCACTTTTTCACTTGGCATCACATGAAGGTAATAAATAGCCACACTACTCTAATCAACCTTTCAACTGTCAAAAGGCGCCACTATTTAACTCCTATATTTTGCTTATCTCATTTGAACAACTATCGTTACATCCAATTTAAGTTTTGATTAATCTAAAAGTTGAGAAGATCTCTTAAATTAACAAATCATCTCGAAAATCAAAATGAATTATAGATGTTCGCCGACAGTAGAATACGAAGAATAAAAACATTTGAGTAGTTATTTGTTCTAATTCATACCACAAAGAATGTGATATGGTTCTTGTGTACAAATCGAGATGATCAACCTATAAATTGAATGATTAAGTGTACGCCCTAGCTTGATTTACTTGTGCAACCTAATCATTAATTCTATCTTGTATTCCAGTAATAGCTAAGTGTCAGCTCCTGCAAAGCTAAAAAAGTTACTTTTCAAACAACATACATGGAAAACAAAATCAAAATACCAAGAGAAGGGAAATAACAAGTGGTTCAACCATACCTTTTTTAGCTATTTTCCTCACAAAAAGGGGAACTAATTACTACATGTCTTCAACACCAAGAGAAGGGAAATAACAAGTGGTTCAACCATACCTAAATGGCATATTCCAAACACCTCTTGGAGATGGACTGTGAGTGCGCTACCTACATGCGTCTGGACTAGACCACATCCTAGAAGAATGACGACATCTAACAGTTGTGTGCCATCTTTCACTACATCTTCCGTCATCAGAATTTCTGCACATACCATGGTTACCAGTTTCCTTTTGCAAAGCTAACTTACTACAGTCATCATTATTATCCACCTCTTAAGCCTTCCAGGAGCATTCTTACTCATACTTAGTAATGGATTCATCATTATTATTGACCTATTAGATGACACTTTAGAATGCTTCTACTTGATATCTTTATTTAACCTATTAGTACATTCCCCGTCATGCTTACTACTGCCTTTTAACCTTTTTAGGCTGATGACAAATGGATGTTGAATAGTCTCGGATAAGGACCTCCCTCCCATCTGATCCAACAATGTTCCGATTGTCTTGGAAATAGTCAAAGAATATGTACACAGTCAGCCAAAAAACATTACTTCAACAATATAAGCTTGATACAGAAAGAGGTAGTTGTTGTGACTGAAAGAAAGAGAGGTTGAACTACAATGTAGATAAAGCACAAATCATATTATGTGCAAAATATTTTTAAAATGACAAGCAACTACAGTTGTATGGCAATGTAGGATCGAAGGCACGGAAAAAACATGTTCTAGAGGGGCATGTATTTTTGCTCATAGGGGAAAGAGCTCCTTCTATGTTTTAAGGATGTCATAAAACAATCTCACATGTTGGACATGTCATGTCACGTGTACATTAGAAATTTCACACTTGATACAGGGGATCTTTACACACACACTGAAAGGAAATTGTATTTTTCATTTGTCCCGAAACTCTATAGGTGAACTAAAGTGACATACATGTGCAGGTAGCAAAAAAATTCATGATTTTGTGCAAATGAAGCTAAAAAACATATCAGGAGGAAATAAAGAACTATAACATTCAACATCAGCAATGGGATACTAGTGTGGAAAACTATAACATTTACAAACTAATCCATGTGTCCAATACAAGACTTGTTACTAGTGTGTCCCATGGCACTTGTTATATATTCTATTAAATAAGTTCTAAATATTAACCATTCTAAAAACACTAAACTATTCATATTGCAAGACGAATACTTATAATAAGAAAAAAGTCCATTTTACTACCCTGAATAAAGTCGGTGGTTCACATTACCCCATGTTATATTTTTCTGCTCTCTTCACCCCTAGACATACCTATACCGGACAAAAAAAACCTATGTGGTTTGTCTCGACTTGTAGCTAATGTGGTGTCGGTCAATGGTTGTTTTGACCTGCAAGTGGGGCCACGAGGATTAACTTAACCGAAACAAGAAATTAGTATTGTGGTTAATTAGGTAGTGGGACCCGGTTGGAAGTGACTCCCGGGGTGGATTAATTAAGTGCTAATGGTAGGTTTAGCAGGTGGCTAACCGGAGCACGACGGGCATTGCCGGACGGCCAGTTCCAATGAAAGCTGGATGCGCGCGAGGGCTCTGGGTGACTGGCGCAATGAGGCACATCGGCTGGTTGTTGCGGCGAGAGCCAGGGTGGCTAGTGCTAGTGGCGGCGACGCTTGGGTGCATGTGGGCAGCTGTGAAGGACCATGTAGACACGCAAGATGAGAAGCGGGGTGGAAAGTACGGGGCAACAAGAGCTTGCTGGATAGCGCGAGGCGTCTGGGAGAGCTTGGCAGCGACGAGCTCTTCGGCAATGGCGGACAGCGGCTTCGGTTATGGAAGCTACCTTAGTAGGAGGATGAAATCAACGAAGGTGAAAGAGGGTAAATGCACATGATGTCACAGTGAACTCGTATGGCATCTTTTCTGGCCCAGGAAGGCTCTAAAGTGCCTGAATCGTCATCGGCGATCTTCTGATTCCAACGAGGAAGATGACAGTGGTTAGCACGCTGCAGTGTGTCTGAGCTTGAGTTCTTCTATGGAGATGTTCAAGGCATCTAGGCCGAGCTCCTAGATTTGTTGGTGTGGCAAGGGGTGGCTGCGAGGACAGAGGGTGGCGGCAAAGTTTTCTCTCCGAGACGCTCTGGAGGGAGCTACAGAAGTTGAGAGGGAGCTGCAAAAGAGGGAAGATGTAGAGGAGGCCATGCACGTCTCTAGGGCATGAAGATATGCTCGGGGACACGTAGGGCAGCGTGAAGCAGGAGGTGGCCGTCGAAGCACAAACGCGCAACATGCAACATGCTCCTAGAGAGGGGTTGTAGATGACCCTGCCCCTCAATGGGTTTGTCTAGGCCGAAACTTACAATAGGTAAGGCCTAGGTACAATACTTCTTTTCTTTAATTCTTAGATTTAAAAAAACTGATGAGTGGGACCGACCCGCAAGACAAATACACCCTTGACCGTGTCCGCGTCTGTATCCAGTCTGGGCAAACCACCTAGGGGGTGTCTGGTATGGGATTGTTTGGGGGGGGGGGTAAGGGAACCGAAAAAGTCAGGGGGTAATGTGAACCACCAACTTTGTTCAGGGTAGTAAAATAGACCTTTTCTTATAATACCTATGGTGAATTTGACAAAATTATGCAATCTAAAAAGGATAACCAACAAACCAGAAGAGTACCTCTGGAAAATTATACTTTCAAGGGATGTATCAAGGGGGAGGAAGGAAGGATCAAAGGGCATCCAGCAGTGAACATGCATTGTTAGAAGGGCAGCGGCGCTTTCAAATCTCGCGCGTGTCAATGACTTAGGAGGCGGTGTGACACATGAGCTCATGCGCACAAGCTAGTGCAGAGCGAGCGCTCGGGTTTCTTGACACAAAGATCTCAGATAAAGAGAGATGCTGAAGGACAGGGGGAGAGCAAGAGGTAATGTGTGGCGCGGGAATCACCCACAATCTTCGTCGGTGCTCTGATGAGGTGGAAAGGCGGTGATGCAAAACAACCGTGAGGCAAGGAGGATCAAGGGTGGTGACACAGCTCGGGTTGGTCGACACAAGATTGGCTTTGAGTGTTGGAATCAGGCTGCTTCGTGCCCTAGCGCAGCTTGTGGGTTGGGCGAGTAGGCGCTTCAATCTAAGGCGTTGCAATAGCTCCCGACGGCCAGATCAAAATGGTTGTGGCTGGTTGAAGGGCGACAGGCTAGCGGCAGCAGGCAGATAACGATGTGTAGTGGAGGAGACAAGTGGAGGTGGGGTCAAAGGGAAACTACGGGATTGCCCCCTCCTAATTAGGGTTTTCTCCGATTGGAAGGTTGAGCCTTCTGTATACACCAAAGGAATTTTTGTTCTATTTGCACTCATTTTTTTAGGGTTTTCAGTAGGCTAAATTGCCAAGGGGTGAGACAAAAAAGAGGCCTTGTTATCAATTTATCTGTTTCTTTCTTTTCACGTGTGCCTTATGTTTCACATAACAAAGCTTTATTTATATAGTTTCCTCACATTTTTCTTTGCTTTTGCTATCTTTTATAAAGGTATTAAATATTTTTTTAAACACACTAAAAATGCCTATTGTGTATATACAAAATTGATTACGCGGCTTAAAGAATGTCACACCTTGATAATAAAATGTTTATATATTTATGAAAATGCTCATGACAATTAAAAAATTATTTGAACCATTCAAAATAAGTTGATGACATTTTATGAATTATTTGCACCATTCAAGAGAAATATTCGCACGTTAAAAAAATCATGATATTTTTTAAAATGTGCATGCCATGCCAAACTCCTAGCATGCAAATTGTAAATATGTTTATGACATGTATAAAGTGCTTTCAGCCATTTAAAAAAGTTCAAAACACTTACAAAATATTCACATGTTTATAAAATGTTAAAACATAATGAAATTTAAAAATGCTCAACCATCTTAAAATATGTCCATGACATTTTCAAAAATGTTCATGAGAAACTCACTTTATGGCTTTCAAAGACCACAACAAGAGGCCGCCTTAAACACAGGAACAATACGAAGTCGATGGACCATTGGTGGGCCCGTGTCAATATATAACTCAGAAGCATAATAATCGTACTTAATTACCTTGTTAAAAAGGCCCCCTTGATATCATGTTGAATCATACTATCACATAGTGTTGTATAGACCGAACGAGGTATTCATCCAATAATTGACTTCATATCGTCATTTCAAACAGGATGTTAGGCTACTAGAAGTAACATGTGTTATTTTACAATCTTGTACATCAAGCCCTAGAATTTAATAGTTATTATAGATAATTTCACTTTTTCACTAAGCATCATATAAAGGTAATATATAGCAACATTACTCTAATCAACATTTCAACTATCAAAACTCGCCACTATTAACTCTTATATATTGATGATCTCCACTATCTTACATCCAATTTATGTTTCTATTAAACTAAAAGTTCAAAAGATATCTTAAATTAACAAATCATCTAGAAAATCATAATGAATTATAGATGTTCACCGACAGTAGAATACAAATAATGGTAATAAACAACTTATGTAGTTCTTTCTTCTAATTTGTACTAAAAATAAGATGATATGGTCCTTGTGTACAAATAGAGATGATCAACATGTAAACTCAATGAAGAAGTGTAGGCCCTAGCTTTATTTACTTCTGCATCATAATCATTAATTATATCTTGGATGCAGTAATAGCTATGTTTCAAGTCTTGAATAGCTCAAAAGTTAATTTTCAAAAAACATACACGGAACACACAATCATAGTACCGATAAATGCACAGTAAAAAACTGATCATTTTCATCACAAAAAGGGAATTATCTACTACATGTCTTCAACACCAACAAAGGGAAATAACTAGTGGTTCATGCATCTAGACCAGAAAACCTCTTGAAGATGCACCAAGAGTGCACTGCCTCCATGCATCTAGACTAGATCGCCTCCTAGAAGAATGACCACGGTAAACAGTTGTGCCCCATCCATCGTGACATCTTTTGTCTTTGCCATTTCTACACATACTTGGTTGCTAGTTGCCTTTTTCAAAGCTAACTCACCCCAGTCATCATTATCATGCACCTTCTTAGCCTTCTAGGATCATGCCACCTATCAGATGACGCATTAGAATGCCTTTCCTTGATATCTTTATTTAACCTATCCACGTGTTCCTACTCACACTCAGTACCACCTTGGTGCGTGAACACATTAGGTTTTAGGTTTGAAGAATCATCAAGTTGATTTCCATTATCATTAATGAGATCCTCAATAGGGAGCAAATCTCCATCTTAGTGGTGATCATATGTATTCATAGGAGGAGAGTAATCTAGAATGATCTCAACAATATAAGGAGAAATTTCTTTTCTATCACACTTGGACCTCCCTTCCCTAGCAACACCAGCCATTTTATCCCTTTTAGGCTAATGATAGTGGATGTTCAATAGTCTCATATATGTGTCTCCCTTCCAGCTTATCCAACAATGTTCTGATTCTCTCTGAAATAGTCAAAGAACGTGTATACTGTGAAGCAAACGACATCACTTCAAAAAAGCTTGGGACATACAAAGTGATAGTTGTTGTGACTGAAAGAAAGATAGGTTGAACTACAATGCAGATAAAGCACACATGTATACTATGTGTAAAAGATTTAGATATGCATAATGAGTCAAAAGGCAAAAAAATTAACTTGCACAAAAACTTGTATGACAAAGTAGGATCCAAGGCACAAAAAATATATTTTCTAGAGGGGCATGTATTTTGACTAATAGCGGAAGAGCTCCTTCTATGAAGCCAGGACATGAGATATGTTTTGAGAGTGTCTTAAAACTATCTCACATGTGGGACATTTAATGTCACATGTACATTTTCCAAATTTTAGACATGATACAGGATATCTTTACAAACACACCGAAAGAGAATTTTCTTTTCTATTTGCCCCCGAACTCCATAGGTGAACTAAAGTGACATACATGTCTATGCAGCAAAACATTACATGATTTTTTGCAAACGTAGTTAAAATATCTATAACATGGAAAAAATAACTATAAATGTTCGACATCAGTAGTGTGTGATAACTCACAAGTGTAGGGGATCACAATAATTTTCGAGGGTAGAGTATTCAAACCAAATTTATTGATTTGACACAAGGGGAGCCAAAGAATATTTCAAGTATTAGCAATTGAGTTGTCAATTCAACCACACCTGAAAAGACTTAATATCTGAAGTAGTATGGAAGTAACGGTAACAGTAGCAGAAGTAACAGTAGAAGTTTTGTAGCAATCATAACATTGGCAACGGAAAAGTAACAGAGCAAAGATCATTATGAAACGGACTGATAGGTAATGGATCAATGATGGATAATTATGTCGGATGGCATTCATCATGCAACAGTTATAACATATAGGGTGACACAGAACTAGCTATAATTCATCAAGATAATGTAGGCATGTATACTGAATATAGCCATACGTTCTTATGGAAAAGAACTTGCATGACATCATTTGTCCTACCCTCCCGTGGCAGCGGGGTCCTATTGAATCCTACTAAATCACATGCATATGCTGTAACAACATGTAGGTGCCTAGGCAACTTTGATCTAAATGATGAGCAACTAAGGTACTATGTGTGTGCTAAGTGTATGAACATATATGAGATCTACAAGTGACGGGATATTTGATGGGCGGTGGCGACCCCCCCACACCCTTTGGCCACTGCTAAATAAGGTCCAGAATTTTATTTAGTCTAATTGTATAATTTGGAAGGTATTCTTTGGCCAAGTTATTCAAATATGGAAAGAAATAGGTATCTAAATTAGGAAAATAATCATAAATAAAAGGTTGCAATTGCAGATATAAAATGAAATCAGAAAAGAAACACTATTTAGAAGCCATCAACAAAAATAAGATCAAAAAAATGATGGCAATTGGGGCATAGGAGTTGAAAGGAGTACCATTGCCCATGATGTCGAAGTAGATGTTACTAGACCGCCAACCAATGAGAAGGAACTGCGATGCAAACAATTGAAGTTTAGTTTAAGAGTGGGAAAATTTTGAGGCTTGTGTATTTCAATTTCCAAAATGAAGATGCATTAACCCTAAGGTTTTCGCTAGCGCGGGCCAGCAGGATTGTGCGGCGACGGCGGCGGCCAAGGGAGAGGGTCGCAGGCGGGAAGGATCTTGAGGTGGCGCGGGCCGGCAAGATTGTGGGGCGGCGGCGGCCAAGGGAGGGTCGGAGGCTGGAAGGATTGTGGGGCGACGCCGCCGTCCAATGGAGAGGTTCGCAAGCCAGAAGGACTGTGGGGCAGCGCGGGCTGGCAGGATTCTGCGGCGGTGGCGCCGACCAAGGGAGAGGGTTGCGAGGGGGACAGGCGTGGGTCGGCAAGATTGTGGGGCGGGCGGCGGCTGCCAAGGGATAGCGTCGGAGGCTGGAAGGATTGTCGGGAGGCGCGGGCCGGTAGGATTGTGGGGCCGGCACCGCCGCCGCCCAAGGGAGAGGGTCGCATGTCGGAAGGATTATGGGGGCGGTGCGAGCCGACAGGATTCGGGGATGGTGGCGCCAGCCTAGGGAGAGGGTCGTGGGAGGGGGGCGCGGGGCGGCAAGATTGTGGGGCGGACGGAGGTGGATGCCAAGGGCAACCACAGGAGAGGTTTGGGTGGGTGGGGGTGGCTGGCCGATCTAGGTTTCAGTGGGGATTCAGCAAGCAAATAGAAAAAAAATAGTGATTCATCAACATAGGAATTTTTGCATCCCAACTCTAAAAGAAAAAATATGCCCAACAAGGTTAACTACATGTATATGGTTAGTTTGTAACTATAATTTATTGAACTTTCCCTATGACAGTGCATAAACAACGTTCCTCTCGAGCTATGGGCAGGCTCAATATCCACTGCCTACCATCCCCATGCAGATGGATATGGAAATCATGTTGCTGGTCAAAGAAAACATTCTACTTTTATTTATTGATGATTCAGGAAAGATTAAGTACTAGAGACCTATGAGTAGAAAGAACTTCCATATGGATAATGCTTCATGTGTTTGTACTAAAAAATGATTGTCGGTGTCAAAACCGGTGGATCTCGAGTAGGGGGTCCCGAACTGTGCGTCTAGGCCGGATGGTAACAGGAGGCAGGGGACACGATGTTTTACCTAGGTTCGGGCCCTCTTGATGGAGGTAAAACCCTACGTCCTGCTTGATTAATATTGATGATATGGGTAGTACAAGAGTAGATCTACCACGAGATCAGAGAGGCTAAACCCTGGAAGCTAGCCTATGGTATGATTGTATGTAATGGTTGTTGTCCTACGGACTAAAACCCTTCAGTTTATATAGACACCGGAGAGGGTTAGGGTTACACAAGGTCGGTTACCAAGGAGGAGATATCCATATACGTATTGCCTAGCTTGCCATCCATGCCAAGTAGAGTCCCATCCGGACACGAGACGAAGTCTTCAATCTTGTATCTTCATAGTCTAATAGTCCGGCCAATGGAGATAGTCCGGCTGTCCGGAGACCCCCTAATCCAGGACTCCCTCAGTAGCCCCTGAACCAGGCTTCAATGACGATGAGTCCAGCGCGAAGTATTGTCTTCGGCATTGCAAGGCGGGTTCCTTCTCCGAATACATCACAGAAGAACTTGAAAACGAGTATAGTGTCCGACCCTGCAAAATAAGTTCCACATTCCACCACAGAGAGAATAATATTTTCGCAGATCTAATTTGCTGGCTTGTTTTGGCAGCATGACGTTATGTCATGGCCCGGTGATTTTTCGAAACGTTTCTTTTAACCAGCTCCGCACATAACGCGAGGTAGTTTTTCGACATGTCTTGTGTCCCCTTATTACGGGATTCTCAACAATACGGGCATGGGTAACCCAACCGCGCCATCAATTGCGCCGCTTGGGGGATAAGTAAGTTTTACCAGGCAAGTGGGGACGCTTAGTTTCGTCCGCCCATATAAAGGGATAAGGATTCACCTTTCTATCCACGCCTTCTTCCTCCTTTGCTCATCCGCTCCCGAACAGGAGGACCAAGGGTTGAACTTTGGGGCGACCGGCTCCAACGCATATACGTCCCTGAGCGCACGCTTCCGCTCCCTCTTGGGGATGTGGGTTGCGTATATCATGTTCACCATCCGCACTTGCGGGGGAAACCTCTTCTGTCCTCTAGTGTGCGGCTGCCGGGGCTCCTCCTCGTCGTCACTATGCGGCCCCTTGTCCTTGTTTTCGGCAATTAACTTGCCGGCCTGCTTGAACACCCAACAATCCCTGTTGGTGTGATTGGCTGGCTTTTCTGGGGTGCCGTGTATTTGACACGAGCGATCGAGTATGCGGTCCAAGCTGGACGGACCCGGCGTACTTTGTTTGAATGGCTTTTTCTGCTGACCAGGTTTAGAGCCTTTGAATCCGGCATTGACTGCCGTATCCTTAGTATTTTCGCTGTTAATGGGGCACTTATGCTTGTTGCGACGTGACCTGCTATTGCCGTCCTTGGTATCTAAGGTACCATGGTTTTTTGATATGTTATTACTGCGAGCCAACCAGCTGTCTTCTCCCGCACAAAAGCGGGTCATGAGCGTCGTGAGAGCTGCCATAGATTTCGGCTTTTCCTGACCAAGGTGCCGGGCTAGCCACTCGTCTCGGATGTTGTGCTTGAAAGCCGCTAAGGCCTCCACATCCGGACAGTCGACGATTTGATTTTTCTTTGTAAGGAACCGAGTCCAGAATTTCCTGGCCGACTCTTCTGGCTGTTGAATTATGTGGCTCAAGTCATCGGCGTCTGGTGGTCGCACATAAGTGCCCTGAAAGTTGTCGAGGAATGCGGTTTCCAGATCTTCCCAACAGCTAATGGAGTCCGCTGGCAAGCTATTAAGCCAATGCCGCGCTGGTCCTTTGAGCTTTAGTGGGAGGTATTTGATGGCGTGTAAGTCATCGCCGCAGGCCATGTGGATGTGGAGGAGGAAGTCCTCAATCCATACTGCGGGATCTGTTGTGCCGTCGTGTGATTCAATGTTTACAGGTTCGAAACCTTCTGGGAATTGATGTTCCATTACTTCATCTGTAAAGCATAAGGGGTGTGCGGCGCCTCTGTATTGGGCTATATCGCGACGCAGCTCAAATGGGTCTTGCCCGCTGTGTTCGGCCCGGCCGGATTTTCTTTTACTGTATCTGGCGTGACATTTGTTGTCTCGCAGAGTGGTGCACCCTCGTGATCCGTAGATCGATCTGGAATGCTTTTCCTTGTCCTCCAATATGTCTCGCAGGTCTGGCGTATCTCCCCATGCCTTTTTATTTGAATGGCGTTGGGGTGGAGGCTGAGCTTTTGGCTGGAATGCCTCTCTATCGCGACCACGAGGTGGCCGATCAGCCGTATCATGCGCTTCTTCCTCCAGTCGGGGAAGTAACCTGCTCCTTGGGTAACTCTTGGAGGGACGCTCGAGTTTATATTCCTCGGCCACGAGGACTTCAGTCCATTTGTCAGCTAGCAGATCTTGATCAGCTTGAAGCTGCTGCTGCTTTTTCTTCAGGCTATTTTCCGTGGCCATAAGCCGGCGCTTGAAGCGCTTTTGTTCGATGCGATCCTCTGGGACGGAGAATTCATCGTCGTCGAGGCTTGCCTCATCTTCGGAGGGGGGCATGTGATCATCCTCCTCCTCTCCGTCTGCCGCTCTCTCAGGAGAGCTGGCTCCTTCATCCTCCTGCTCTAAATCTTGCTGGAGGGGATTGTTGTTGTCTTCAGCACTATCCAGAGTATTATTATCATCTCCTGTGCCGGTATCAGCACTTTTGCTTTGGCGGGACTTAGAGCGGTGCCGCTGACGTCTGCGCTTGGGTTGCTTCTTGGAGGGGTCATCCTCCGCTATCTCGTCGCCATTGCCTTTGTTGGGTGTATCCACCATGTATATGTCATCGACAGTGGCTACGAAGTGAGTGGTGGGTGGGCGTCGAATTTCTTCGTCGTCCGCATCCCAATCCTGTTGGCCATAATCCGGCCAGGGCTCTCCTGACAGAGAGAGAGACCTTAGTGAATTCAGAATGTCGACAAAGGGCGAGTGCTGAAAGATATCCGCGGCGGTGAATTCCATGATCGGCGCCCAATCGGATTCGATTGGCAGGGGCGCGGGCAATTTGGAGTCAAAAAAAGAGTCCGACAACTTGGAGTCACGGGCTGCGCATAGGATTATGCTGGTGTTCGGCTCGATCACCATTGAGACTGCAGGCCCTGAGGCGGTGTCTAACCACTCATCCTCGATTGGCGCAGTTGGCTCCGAACTAAGGGTCGGAGCTGATGCGGGCGCGACCTTTGGGGTACTGTTCGGCGGCAGAGCTAGGTCATACCCATCGCGACAGTGCGGCGTGCCCGGCTGTGGCTCGAATCCGTCGAAGATCAAGTCTCCGCGGATGTCGGTCATGTAGTTCAAACTTCCAAATCTGACCTGATGGCCAGGGTCGTAGCTTTCAATCAGCTCCAGATGGCCAAGCGAATTAGCCCGCAGTGCAAAGCCGCCGAACACGAAGATCTGTCCGGGGAGAAAAGTCTCACCCTAGACTGTATCGCTATCGATGATAGTAGGAGCCATCAAGCCTAATGGCGACGACACAGAGGAACTCTCAACGAGATCACCAATGTCGGTGTCAAAACCGACGGATCTTGGGTAGGGGCTCCCGAACTGTGCGTCTAGGTCGGATGGTAACAGGAGGCAGGGGACACGATGTTTTACCCAGGTTCCGGCCCTCTTGATGGAGGTAAAACCCTACGTCATGCTTGATTAATATTGAAGATATGGGTAGTACAAGAGTAGATCTACCACGAGATCAGAGAGGCTAAACCCTAGAAGCTAGCCTATGGTATGTTGTATGTAATGGTTGTTGTCCTACGGACTAAAACCCTTCGGTTTATATAGACACCGGAGAGGGTTAGGGTTACACAAGGTCGGTTACCAAGGAGGAGATATCCATATACGTATTGCCTAGCTTGCCTTCCACGCCAAGTAGAGTCCCATCCGGACACGAGATGAAGTCTTCAATCTTGTATCTCCATAGTCTAACAGTTCGGCCAATGGAGATAGTCCGGCTGTCCGGAGACCCCCTAATCCAAGACTCCCTCAATGATACTGAGAGCCTGCTACATCTATTCTTTAGGTGAGATTTTAGACAGAGTTTCTAGTTCACACTGGTGGCATAGCCAGGGAATAAAATGGAGGGTGTGCACACTCCAAAAAATCTACCTAATCTAAGTGTCACACAATATTCGGTTAAAGAATGACATAAATTGCTCAATCAAGGTTCACAACATTCTAGTTTAGGAATAATGATGGTGGATTTAACCAAATTACACACTCTAAAAAGGATAACCATAGTAACATGCGCCAGAAGAGTACTTTCAAAGAATTGTACTTTGATGGACGGATCAAGGAGGAGGGAGGAAGAACTAAGGAACTCGAGAAATAGGTAGGAAGGATCAAACGGATATCTGGCGGTGAACATGCGATGTTACACAGTGGCAGCACTTCCATATATTGTGCGGGTCAACGGCTCAGGAGGTGGCGCAATGTAAGAACTCTTGCGCACGAGCTAGGGTAGAGGAAGCGCCCGAGTTTTCAGAAAAAGAGACTTGAGGTAGATAGAGATGCATAATAAAGGGGAGGTGAGAAAGAGGGAATACGATGCCATAGGAATCACTGGCAATCTTCGGCGGTGCTTCGACAAGGTGGAAAGGCGACGATGTGCTACAACATCAGGGCGAGGAGAATCTCGAGCGGTGACGTGGCTTGGGGCAGTGGGCCCAAGACTCACTCTAAGGGCTAAGATCGGGCTGCTTTGGGCCCTAACATAGCTGGTCGGTTGGGTGAGCAGGCGTGATCTAGGAGTTGGATCAGCTCCCGCCGGCCAGATCTAAGTGGTTGTGGCTGGTGTGGGCAGAGGAATGGTGACAAGCGGGTGACGGCGCGTGGATCCCAATGTGTAGTGGAGGAGACATGTGGCAGCAGGGTGGGATGAAAACAAGGGGTTTGTCCCCCTCCTAATTAGAGTTTGCTCCAAATGAAAGGCGGGGCCTTCCTTTTCTTTTAAGCAAAGGGGTTTTCGGTTGTGCTTGGGCTGGTTCTGAGGCTTTTCTATGGGCTAGATAACCCAAAAGATGAGATAAAAAAGAGGCCTTGCTAGCCTAACAAAGCATTATTTCTATTTTCCTCCCATTTTTCTTTCCTTTTCTATATTTTTAGATATTCGATTAAAATATATATTTTTTGAAAAATAAATCACTGAAAATTTCAGATGCGTATTTACTAAATTGTTCACGTGGTTTAAAGAAATATTCACATATTTTTCCTTAAATGTTTATACATTTATGAAAATATTCCTGACATTTAAAAAATTATTTAAGCCATTCAACGAAATGTTGGTGACATATTATAATTTTTTTTGCACCATTGAAATGTTCACACATTTAGAAAATCATGATATTTTAAAAAAAAATTAATGACATGCCAAACTTTGTTCTGCCAAATTTTAAAAATGTTTATGGCATATATAAAACAACATGTAACGATTTAAAAAATGGTCAAAGCACTTACAAATATTCACATGTTTATAAAATGTTAAGAAGTCATGAAATTTAAAAATGTTCACCCGTTTTAAATTATGTTCATGACATTTTTAAAAAGGTTCATGCAAATCTCACTTGATGGATTTCGATGACCACAACTAAAGCCAGCAGTGAAACATAGTAACAAGACAAAATCGATGGACCATTGGTGGAGCCTCGTCATCATATAAATCGAAAGCATAATAATGGTACTTACTTACCTTGTCAGAAAGGCCCCCTTGATATCATCAAGTTGGATCATACCATCCCATAGAGTTTATTCATCGATGGAGTTATTCACTAGTGCAGAAAAGCCTAGCTACGGCGTGCCAAAAAGGGCTTTACTGGCATGGACGCCCGATTCCACCAATATGGTGCCATTGTTAAGAAATAGTGGTGGCGTTGGTAGCCACGTCAGCAGTATTTGGGATATCTATGGCGTTGGATAAAATTGCATGATGGCAACATCATATGTACCTATGGAGTTGGGACTTCTCCACATAACATAAATATGTAGAAACCTTGGATGTAACACCCACGATGCGGCTATATCTCCCACGTGTCGGAGCATGACTTAGAGGCATAACCGCATAGTAGGCATGTTGCAAGAGGGGTAATTCTTACACATCCCATGTACTGAATATGAAGGGGATAAAGAGTTGGCTTACAATCGCCACTTCACACAATACATAAATATAGCATTACATCATCCAGAATACAATCAAGGTCCTGCTATGGAACCAAATAAAGAAAGACAACCCCTAATGCTAGATCCCCAATCGCCCCAACTGGGCTCCACTACTGATCAACTGGAAACGAAACAACACAACGAACACGATCTTCATCGAGCTCCCACTTGAGCTCAGTTGCGTCATCTGCACTGGTATCATCGGCACCTGCAACTGTTTGGAAGTATCTGTGAGTCACGAGGACTCAGCAATCTCACACCCGCGAGATCAAGACTATCTAAGCTTATGGGTAGGGTAGGGTAATGAGGTGGAGCTGCAGCAAGCACTAAGCATATATGGTGGCTAACATATGCAAATAAGAGCTAGAAGAGAAGCAATGCAACGGTCGAGAAGCTAGAAGTGATCCTGAAACTACTTCCTAGACTCCGCCGAGAAGATACCATCACGGCTACACACGCGGTTGATGTATTTTAATTAAGTTATGTGTCAAGTTCTCTACAACCGAACATTAACAAATTCCCATCTGCCCATAACCGCGGGCACAGCTTTCGAAAGTTCAAAACCCTTTGCAGGGGTGTCCCAACTTAGCCCATCACAAGCTCTCACGGTCAACGAAGGATATTCCTTCTCCCAGGAAGACCCGATCAGACTCGAAATCTCGGTTACAAGACATTTCGACAATGGTAAAACAAGACCAGCAAAGCCGCCCGATGTGCCGATAAATCCCGATAGGAGTCGCACATATCTCATTCTCAGGGCACACCGGATAGGTCAAGCTATGAGTAAAACCAACCCTCAAGTTGCCCCGAGGTGGCCCTGCAGGATGCCCATTTCGGACCAACACTCAGAGGAGCACTGGCCCGGGGGGTTAAAATAAAGATGACCCTCGGGCTCCGGAAGCCCAAGGGAAAAAGGCTAGGTGAGGCAAATGTAAAACCAAGGTTGGGCCTTGCTGGAGGATTTTTATTCAAGGCGAACTGTCAAGGGGGTCCCATTAAAACCCAACCGCGTAAGGAAGGAAAAATCAAGGAACATATCATCGGTATGACGGAAACTAGGGCAGCAAGAGTGGAACAAAACACCAGGCATAAGGCCGAGCCTTCCACCCTTTACCAAGTATATAGATGCATTAATTAAAATAAGATATATTGTGATATCCCCACATATCCATGTTTCAAACATGGAACAAACTTCATTTTCACCTGCAACTAGCAACGCTATAAGAGGGGCTGAGCAAAGTGGTAACATAGCCAAACAACGGCTTGCTAGGACAAGGTGGGTTAGAGGCTGGACATGGCAACATGGGAGGCATGATATAGCAAGTGGTAGGTATCGCAGCATAGCAAAAGAGCGAGCAACTAGCAAGAAAATATAGAAGTGATTTCGAGGGTATGGTCATCTTGCCTGAGATCCCGCAAGGAAGAAGAACGAGTCCATGAAGAAGACAAACGGACGTAGTCGAACGGATCCTCACAAACCCGACGTTATCGGAACTAACCCGAAGAAGCAACACCGGAAAGAAGCAAACATCATGGTAAACAACCATCACATAATCATGGCATGATGCACAACCAAGTATGATGCATGTCCGGTTTAAAGAAGCATGGCATGGCAAACTGCAACAAACAACACTGCAAATTAAGTGGATCTCAATATGCAAACATAGGGTGCAACTCAAACATCATGCAACATTCATCCACGGCGGTCGTCTCGACATTATACCTTTGAAGTGTGCGTTTTCGGGGCGGAACGAGTTTGATGCGGTGTAGGGGAAGTAGACATTCGCGGGACATTCGTAGTGGAAGTAGTCGTTCTTGCATGCTCTAGGGTCGACGGGAGAGGTTCTCGCTATCTCGACGATGGTAGTGGTACATGTTTATCGTAGCACGAGTTTCCGTAGATGTTCATGTCATCGGTGTCGTGGTACTTGGGGTCTTCGGACTTTCCAGTCCCGTTCTTGCGACGGTAGTCGTTCACATTCGTTCGGAGAGGTACTTGATGACTCCAACGTCTTCGGGGAGACGGTAGTGGTACACACGAAGGTAGTCGAACTTGATGGATCCGAGGGCTCCGAACATCGGGGTACTTGGCGCAACGCCGTGTCGTCATACACATTCCGTAGATGAACTTGGCGGGTCCTAGACGTCCTGGTACTTTGCGTTCGGTGCGGTACTTTCCGAGCAAGAGGCGAAGTTGTGGTACTTGGAGAAATATCTCGGAGTAGATACTTGACGGACCGGTTATGGGTCTTGCGTCCACGTAGCCAATCTTGTCGATCTTGACGGTCCAAACAAAGCAACACAAGGGCCTCGGTGGGCAGCAGCAAGGAGGCGACGGCAGAGCAGCGGGTCTCGATGGCCGGCGTCACCGGATCTCGCGGAAGGGAGGTTGATGCCTCGGGAGCTCGTGGGATCGAAGGTCATCGGCGCTGGAGTTGCTGCTGCTGTTTGAGGCGAAGCAGGGCGCAGACGCAGACGAGGGCTTGAGGCGGCTGGCTCCGGGATGCAGGGCACGGAGGGAGGGGTTGATCCGGCCGCTGGACGGCGTCTCCGGTGAGAAACGAGTCGAGGCAGAGGCATACCCAGGCGCTAGGGATGGACGGCGCCAGTGGAGATGCCTGGCAACAGGCCAGTGGCGGGGATGGACGGTGCCGGCGAGGCCCGGCGACCGGGCAACAGGGGCGCGCTGGCGATGATGAGGATCGGGCGTGGCGGCGCAGGTCATAGGCATCAAGCCGCGTGGCCTGCAGGCAAGCAGCGAGGGCGAGGAGACGCAGGAGGCAGGGTTCTCGGACTTGAGCGACGGCGGAGGTTGGTGGTGGTCGCGGGGCAGCGGAGGTCGCGGGCTGGCTGCGAGGAAGAGAGCGAGAGGAGGGAGAGAGCATGGGGATCGAGAGGAGCTGAGCGAGGGGGTCGGGGCGAAGGTTACATCACGAGGAGGAGAGATGACGGTGCTCGGGAGGGAGATGGGGATCGAGCAGGAGGCTCTCCCCTGGCGCTAGGGTTAGCGAGGGAGAGAGGCTGGGCTGGCCTTCGGTCGCCTGGAGGCCCAGCTTGACCTTGGGCCACTTCGGTGGGAAGGGAAAAGCCAGGAGGCCTACTTGGCTGGCCAAAAGAAAGAAACGGTTTTCTTTTCCATATCTCAGAAAAAGAAAAGAGCCAAGGAATTTATTTGGAGGTTCAAATAAACCCGAAGTTAACTAAAATGGTATGTGACTACTTTGACATAATTTCAAAACTCAACAACTAGATTTGAAGCAAGGGGAGAAGGATGGAGGATTTAAATAATTTAGAGACGAGAGAAATTTCAAATGCAAGAGTGTTATGGTCAATTCCAAATTAATGGAATATTTTATAATATCTCCCTAAATACCGAGAGGGTATGTTTTAAAGAGAAGCCACCATGTGAGTTCCCTCAATTTAAATGGATCGAAGATCCATACGGTTTATTTAGTTGAGTTGGAGAGATTAAGGACATGATGACATGATGCAATGCACATGATGCAATGATGAATGCAACAAGCAAAAAAACAAATCACACAACGGATCTCGGAAACCCTGGAAGGCATCTGAAGCTCCAGTCTTGGGGCATCACAACACTCCACCACTACAAGAGGATCTCGTCCCGAGAACTAGGATGGCACCGGAGAGAAAATGAAAGATGAAGAGGTAAAACAAAGTTGCTTCTTTGACAAACGAGTGAAACCAAAGAACCTTGAGATGTTGAAAACTTGAAAGAAAGAACACAACGGAGATGAACGCAGTTGAAAACACCCGGTTAGAAAAGAGGAACAAGGAACATTACTAAAACCTTGTAGGTTGAAAGACATAATAAGAAGGTTGCAATGGACAAGAAGTACATGCAAGCACTCCGGTTGAAACAAGGTGTACGAAGAACGATAAGGATCAATTACTTCAACACTCCGGTTGGAAATGGAAGGTAAAGAACATGAACTTAACAAAATTATAGCACTTGGATGAGACTCCGGTTATAAGAGGAATGATAAACTCAACACTCAGGTTAAAACAAGATAGAGAAGGAAAAAGAATGATATAATTGTCGGGTGGTAGGTGCGACATATGCCAACGGGTAGCTTATCATTGTGGGAGCCAATAAGATGTCGCCGGTGCCTGGAAACGGGATGAGGCGAAGACATGCACGCCGGTGAATCTTACCCAGCTTCGGGGCTCTCCGTGGAGATAACACCCCTACTGCTGCTCTGCGGGGTCTCCGCATGATCACTAGATGAATAAGTAGCTACACGATGCTCCTTGAGCTGTTTGGCGAGAGGAGGAAGAAGGGCAAGGCTTGCTCTCTTCTCCTCCCTACGTGGTGTCTAAAACTAGCTGGGATCGATCTCTCTTTGTAGGGATGCCCCGGGGGGTTTATATAGGCCTACCCCCGGGGGCACAATGGTAATCCGGCTGGGCGCGGGGCCCGGCCTTCTACGTCTACGCTCTCCGGCTTTTGCGCCGGCTGCTGGGGCCCGCCGGCTTGTGGGTCCCGCTGGCTGCCGACTCCTTGGTCGGTAGGCAGGCCCCACTGTCCAGGGCCTTTTCGGCGGCTGGTTACTGTTGCTTAATCTTGGTGACGAGGGCTTCACCGAGGTGGGCATGGCTACAGTGCCACCGCCCGGCGGGCGATCGCTGTAGCCTCACCGCGTCTTGTCTCCTTAATGGGGCGTCTTCTTCGAGGGAGGTGGCAAGCCGGCTGTGGGGAGCCAGCTCTATCTTGGGCCGACTGGGGGAGGCCTGGCCGCCTTCGGGTGTCTCTCTGTCCGAAGGGGCCCCCCGCCCGTGGGCCGCGCCGGCGGTCCGTCGTGGTTGACATCAAGGTCATCGTGGCAACAGTGCCGCGCCGGACAGGTCATGGCCACCCATACGGCGCACTGTGCCAGGCGTGCTCCGGGATTCGGGGGTGGCAGGCTTCGCTGTAGCCACGCCCCATCACATCGCCGTTATATGGATGCAGACTTTGAGGGTACGATCTTGACCACTTTATGGGAGCCGGCTTCTTGGGGTCGGCCCTCTCGCGGCCGGCTTCTCGGAGCCGGCCCTCCCGCGGTATTTCTTCATGAGGGCTGAAGTCGGGCCACCTTCCGATAGCCGGCCTGGAGACAGCCGGCAAGGGGAAGGCGGCCCTATGTCTTGGATTCTTGAGGGCCGAATCGGCTCGTAATTTTTTCCGAAGGGCCAGGGGGAGCCGGCTAGGCTACCCATGGTTATTTACTCCGACAGTAGTCCCCGAAGCTGATCGAGCTTCGAGGCGGACAAAGGGACGAGAAGCTAGGTCAGCTTCCTATCCCGAGGGGCCGGCTTTTGCATGTGCGCGCCGTCTTCAGAAAGCTCCGTTTCTTGTAGGCGGGAACGTGGGTCGCCCTGCGAGCTGACCCCGCGCCATTCCGCGGGCCATGTGGCGAGGACGTCCTGCCAACGCACGCGCGCGACGGGACGCCGCCGTAGGCCCGGGCTTGCCACTCTCGAGCCTCGGTCCGAGCACGGATCTTCTGCGGTCCACATGGACTGCTTGCCTCCCCGCGGCAGTTTTATTCTGCCATCAAGGCACAATAATCGTGGGACGTGGGGGAGTGGGCGCAGTTGATCCCCACGTTCCCCCACGCTGCGCCTCCTCGGCTCCGCCGCGCGGTCTATAAGTAGTAGGAGGAGGGGGAGCTGCAGAGGCTCGCGCGCTCTCCCTCACTCCGCCCCTTCTCGCCCTCCTTCTTCTTCTCTTCGCCGCAGCAACTCTTCGCAGCGCCGTTCCGCCGTCGCTTCGTCTTGCTCCCAGCCGCGGCAACCCTTTGCCGCGCCGTTTCGTCGTCGCTTCGTCTTGCTCCCTGCCGCAATGCTCCCATGGCGTTGTCGAGCTCGTGGGATGGCTCCAACGTCCACGAGGACCACGTCGAGTTCCTCCGCCGGACACGGCGTCTGCCCGGCGAGAACCTAGTGCGGGTTCGTCAAGCGCCGGCGAGGGAGATTTCACCGGCACCGGAGGAGGGCGAGCGGGTGATCTTCCGCTCGCACTGCCTGCGCGGCTTCGGCCTCCCGGCGAGCGGATTCCTTCGAGCCTTCCTCGAATTCTACCACCTCCAGCCGCATCACCTCACGCCCAACGCGGTGATGCTGCTGTCGGCCTTCGTCACCCTGTGCGAGGGTTTTCTGGGAGTTCTCCCCACGCTCGAGCTATGGGGGGAGTTCTTCTAAAGCAAGCTCGGCACCGTCGTCGTGGGCGTGCCCGCCCCCTGCGGAGCCTTCATTGCCATGAGGCGGGCGAGCGAGAACAATCCGTTCCCGTCCATTCCGCTGATCCAGTTGGTGAAGCTTTGGCAGAAGTCTTATTTTTATGTGAAGAATGTCGCCCAGCAAGGCGACTACGTCAACCTGCCGGCTTACGTAGCCGGCCCGCCGGCTGGGAGGCAACCGTCGTGGAGCTACCGGGCCAGGTCGCTGTCTCAGGCCGGGAACGCAGCCGTCTCCCGGCTTCGGGTGATGATCCAGTCGGAGGGCCTGACCGGGGCCGACTTGGTGGCCGCCTTCGTGGAGCGCCGGGTTCTTCCGCTCCAAGGCCGGCCTCACATGATCTGCCAGATGAGCGGCCGCTTCGACCCATGCCGGCTGAGCACCAGGGAGATGCCTCACGCAGAGGTGTCTTACATGGTGAATTACATCTCCAACTTCAAGCTCGCCAAGGATTGGCGATACGGCAAGGAGCCGTATTCCCGCGCAAACCCTCCGCCTTCCGTAAGTTCTTTCTTCTTTTCTTCCTTTTTGTAGCCGGCCTCATGATAGCCGACTCTTGATCAATTGGTTTGCTTTTAGCAGAACCCTCTTCTTCCACCGACAGCCGGGGCCGCGGGGGTAGAGTGCCAGCTCCTCCCCAACCGCATGGTGGAAGACATCGACGATCCGGACCTGGGAGCGGCCGCCATGGAAGACGCCATCGTGGGGGAAGGCGACGAGGCCGGAGGCGCGGGACTCGGGGCCAGCTTCGAAGACTTGCCGGACGACGACGAGGTCGAAGTCGCCCCACACCGCCAGTCGGCGCTTGATCATCAAGGCGCGGGCTCGTCCGCCGTGCCGGCTGCCCGTGGCGGCGCGTAGAAGCATCGGGCCGCATCGACCTTCTTCGGCAGCCGGCCGAAGAAATCCAAGGCTTCCACGGCGGCGACCAAGCGGGATGAGGCAGCCGCGAAGGCGGCCCGCTTCCGCAAGGTGGTGAAGCAGCCGCATGCGGTCTTTGCGTAAGTCGTTGAATGTCTTGCGTATATATTTTTTTTGTCTTTTTTGTCCAAAGCTCTTCTAAACCTTTCTTTTCTTGCCAGACAGGGCGCCGCTTTCTCTCAAGCGAGGCCCTGGCGGCTCCGTAGTCGGGCCGACTGGAGGGTCCTCAAGCTCCCGCCGCGTGGACCCCCGCGCCGACCTTAGGGAGGCCACGGAGCGGAACGCGTGGGAGGCACGAGAGGAGCGGGAGGCGGCGGAGCGAAGGACCGCCCAAGCGACGAAGGAGCAGGCCGACGCGGCGGCCAAGGCCCGGGCAAAAGCGGCAGCCGCGGAGACGGAGGAGGAGGCCTCGCACAACCGGCCTCCGCTGCTCGTTGTTCCCCTCCGCGTCGTGGCCCCCAACATTCCCGTGCCCCCGTCGGAGGAGGTCGACCAAGGCCCGCCGGTGATGGAGGGGCGGGAGGACCACGTGATCTTCGTGGAGGGGGCGTCGCAGACGGCGCTGACTGGAGCGGGCCAAAGCGGCCAATCAGCTGCGGCGCCAGAGCAGCCGTCCAGTGGCGAGCCAGAAGCAGGGGCCGGCCTCGAGGTGCAGCCGGCATTGCGCCGGCGCGCAGGGGGTGGCGCCTCCGCGCCGGAACCGCACCGAGCAGCGGGCGCCAGCCAGACGGCGGAGGCCCTGGAGGCGGCCCGCGCCAGCACGTCCGAGTGGACTCCCAGCGGGGGGACGGGCGAGCTGAACGCGGCGGCCCAGGAGGTCCGGAACCGGCTTCAAGCTCAGGCCGCCTCGCTGCAGCGATACACTTAAGAGTTTCCCTCGACGCGGGCCGTCATCCGGGTGAGTCTTCTGGCCTTGGTTATTTTGTTCTTTTGGTTTCTTCCATGGGGGCGCATCAGCGCACCCACTGGGTGTAGTCCCCGAGTTCCGAGCCGGCTGCTGCGCAGGCGGCTTGGAACTTGCTAGGTTCTGACAACTTAACTTATCCTTTCTTCCTGTATAATCTTTCAGGAGTATCACAACCTCCGTGCAGCCGCCTTCAACTCCCAGGCTCAGGAGCTGGGCAGGAGAACCGAGGACCTGACCAGCAGCCGGAGTGCGTATTTGTTTCGTTCATCTCCTATGGGGGCGCATCAGCGCACCCACTGGGTGTAGTCCCCGAGATTCGGGCCGACTGCTGAGCAGCCAGGTCGGATCTTCCTTGACGACTTCACCTTATTAATTTCCTTTGTCTTCATGCTTGCAGGAGCCAATGCCGACTTGAGGGAGCAGCTTAGCGGGGCCCAAGCCGCCCTTCGCGCCAAGGAAGCCGAGTACAGCGCCTTGGTCCTGGAGCGTGACCGCCTGGTCAAGAAGTTGGCCTACCAGGAGGAGAGCCATAACGCGGCCCTGAAGAAGGCGCAGGACAACGAGGACGCCCTGAAGGCCGAGTTCGAGACCGAAGCGGCGGGCTGGGCTGAAGCGAAGCAGGCGCTGAGCGAGGGCTTCAGCCGTATCGAGGATCTGATCAACGGTAAGCCGCCTTCTTCACTCCCTGCTTGCCCTTTGATCCCTGATTTGTGTTCTGACTTGCGCTGCTTTTTGTTCTCTGTGAAGACTCGGCAGAGGAGATCGCCTCCAGCGATGAAGGCAAAGACGATGAAGGAGAGGAAGGCGAAGACGTTGAGCCGACTGGTGAAGCAGGCAGCCAGCCTCAGCCTGATCGTGCCTCCGGCAACAAGGCGCGTGCTAGCGTGCCCTCTGCGGGAGGCGATGATCATGCCGAAGTTGGCCAGCCGACCACTCCTCCAGCCGGCACTGCCGTCTCCACCAACCTATCCGACTCGCCAGTCGCTCCCCTGGCCTAGTCTGCCGTCCTTGTTTTTTCCCGCTTGTTGCCTTTTGAACAACTTTATTAAACTTGCGCAGTTCCACCCACTGGGGGTATATTCGAACTATGTTGAATGCTCGCCTTTTGAAGGTCTTTTATGTAAATATTATTGTGTGTTTGGTTTCCATTCATGTACGCTTTTTATCCTTAGGCTGTTTCCTTTGCTGCCTTCCCCTTCTGGGAAGGCAAGTACTCGAGCTTTCTTAGATTGGAGCGAAGTGAATGGAAGCCGGCCGGCCGGCTACTCTGGTAGCCGGTCGGCGGTGGGAGAAAAACCGGCTTTTGTTATATTAGTCCGTTAGTCCCTAGCCGTTTTTTGTGTGGGCACCCGTTCCCGCCTTTAACTCTTGCTAGCCGGACAGCCGGTTCTTCAAACTGCGACTTTTGGCAAGAGAAGGCTTGGGAGCCGGCACACTACTTGTCTGACTGCGGGTAGGACTTCTAATATAACTCCAGGCGGCCGGTCCCCGGGCAGACTAGTCGAACCCGGTGCCGGACAGAAAAAGTGAATGCAATGACAAGGCCATAAGCATGATAATTTTCATTCATAGATAAAAGATGGCAGTCCCCGAGCTCTCCTCAGGGGGCCTATTGTCTCATACTTAGTACAAAAGTTAGCGTGATACGTACTGCATTTCAACTGTAAAACCTTCGGAGGAGGTTGGCGTTCCATGGTCGTTCCGACTCCTTGCCGGAGTCGTCTCTCTTTCGTGCCTTCGGCTTCTGCGCGTTGATCAGGTAGTAGGAGTCGTTGCCTAAGGCTCTGCTGATGACGAAGGGGCCCTCCCAAGGGGCCGAGAGCTTGTGCTGGCCGGCTGTTCGCTGGATCAGCCGGAGCACAAGATCGCCCTCTTGGAAGGATCTTGGCTTGACCTTCCGGCTATGGTAGCGGCACAAGCCCTGCTGATAGATAGCGGACCGGCTGAGGGCTAACAGCCGGCCCTCTTCCAGCAGGTCGACGCCGTCTTCTCGTGCTTCCTTGGCCTCGGCTTCCGTGTAGATGGTCACCTGAGGCGAGTCGAACTCGATGTCAGTTGGGATGACCGCCTCGGCACCATATACGAGGAAGAAAGGAGTGAAGCCGGTTGACTTGTTTGGTGTAGTGCGCAGACTCCAGAGGACAGCCGGCAGCTCATTGAGCCAACAGCCGGCTGAACGCTCCAGTGGTACGATCAGTCGGGGCTTCATGCCGGAAAGGATGAGGCTGTTGGCTCGCTCGACCTGGCCGTTTGACTGCGGGTGGGCAACGGACGCTAGGTCCAACCGGATGCCTTGCGTCGCGCAGAAACGTGCCAAGGCTCCCTTGGCGAAATTCGTGCCATTGTCGGTGATGATGCTGTGTGGTACACTGTACCGAGTTGTTATATCTATGATACATGTCACGGCAGTCGGCCCATTCAGCTTTTTGATCGGCTTTGCCTCAATCCATTTGGTGAATTTGTCCACGGCGACGAGCAGATGTGTCATGCCACCGCGCGCCGTTTTGAATGGGCCCACCATGTCCAGTCCCCAAACAGCGAAGGGCCAAGTGAGGGGAATGGTCTTGAGTGCTGAAGCCGGCATGTGTTGCTTGGAGCTGAAGAGTTGGCACCATTTGCAATGTTTAACTAACTCATTGGCATCATCCAAAGCAGTCGGCCAAAAGAAACCATGGTGGGAGGCTTTGGCGACGAGTGATCTTGAGGCCGCATGGTGGCCGCATTCTCCTTGGTGGATGTCTCTGAGGATTGCAATGCCCTTCTCTTGCTCGACGCATCGCTGGAGGACCCCAGTGACACTGCGCTTGACGAGTTCTCTGTTGACGATTGTGTATGCTCCGGCTCGGCGTTGGACTTTTCTTGCCTCTACTTCGTCAGCCGGCAGATCTTTGTTTATTAGGAAGTTGAGGATGGATTGAGCCCATGATGGATCTGCGACTTCTTCTATTGCCAATGCGGCTACTACGACCAGGGAGGGCGGGCTGGGTGGTGAAATGTTGGAGTCAGTCGCCGCCTGTCGTGTTGGTGCAGTCTCCGGGCCGACTACCGCAGTCCCCGAGCTGGGTGTGGCAGTCCCCGGGTCGGGCGTAACTACAGAAGTCCCCGAGCCGCCTGCTGATGTCCCCTGGCCGACTATCGAAGTCCCAAGGTCACCTTCTTGGTTCTTCGAGCCGGGCCCGGCTGTATCGGGGTCAGGCGGTACGAAGATGGAATCGGACTCTGGAGACGGCTTGATAGACGGCTTGAGGAGGCGTTGTAGAGAGACACCGGTTGGTATTGCTTGCCGAGTGGAGCCTATTCGAGCCAGGGCATCAGCTGGCTCGTTGTCAGCTCGTGGTACGTGGAGGAACTCGCATCCTTCAAAATACCCGTTGATCTGCTGAACGAGGAAGCGGTAGCTTGCCATATTTGCGTCCTTGGCATCCCAGTCGCCGGATGATTGCTGGACCACCAAGTCCGAGTCGCCATAACATAGGATCCGGCGAATGCCGAGTTCTTTGGCAAGCCGGAGCCCGTGTATGAGTGCCTCGTACTCGGCCACGTTGTTGGAGGCGGCAAAGTGAATTTGCAGCGTGTATCTGAGCTTGTCCCCTTTGGGAGAGGTGAGGATGACGCCGGCTCCCAAGCTGGTGCGCATCTTGGACCCATCGAAATGCATGCGCCAATGAGTGGAGTCGAGAGCCGGCGGTAGGTACTCGGTCTCGGCCTAGTCGACGAGGAAGTCGGCCAATGCTTGGGACTTGATGGCGGTGCGAGGCTGGTAGAAGATCGTGTAAGGGGCCAGCTCGATGGCCCATTTCGCCACCCGGCCATATGCATCCCGGCTGCCTATGATCTCAGCTAGCGGGGCGGTGCATACAACCGTGATGGGATGCTCTTGGAAGTAGGGCTTCAGCTTCTTGGCGGCGAAGTAAACGCCGTAGCACATCTTCTGGTAGTTCGGGTAGTTCTGCTTCGAGGTAGACAACACCTCGCTCAAATAGTACACCGGCCTCTGGACCGGCTGGGCTCGGCCTTCTTCTAGGCGCTGGACTACGATGACGGTGCTGACCACCCGGCTGGTTGCGGCGATGTAGAGGAGCATGGGCTCTTTCTCAGTCGGCGCCGCTAGGACAGGCGGCGTGGCCAGCATCTTCTTTAGCTTGTGAAAAGCTTGGTCAGCTTGGTCATTTCACTCGAAGTGGTTGGTCTTCTTCATGAGGCGGTAGAGGGGAAGAGCTTTCTCTCCGAGCCAGCTGATGAAGCGGTTCAGGGAGGCCAAACATCCGGTAAACTTCTGGACGTCTCGAAGTTTGGTGGGAATCGCCATTCTCTCAATGGCCTTGATCTTTACTGGGTTGCATTCGATGCCGCGTTCGGAGACCAGGAAGCCTAGGAGCTGGCCGGCTGGCGCTCCGAACACGCATTTCTCGGGGTTAAGCTTGATTTGGAACCGGCGTAGGTTCTCAAATGTTTCCTTGAGGTCTTCCAGCAAGGTGCCGCGCTTCTCCGTCTTCACCACAATGTCGTCTATGTAAACGTGGGCATTTCTGCCGAGTTGCTTGAGGAGGCACTTCTGCATGCAACGCTGAAAAGTGGCACCGGCATTTCTCAAGCCGAATGTCACAGTCAGGTAGCAGAAGGCTCCAAATGGCGTGATGAAGGCGGTCTTCAGGCGGTCTGCCGGATCTAACTTTATCTGGTGATACCCTGAGTAAGCATCCAAGAAACTCAACAGCTCGCATCCGGCCGTGGAGTCTATCACTTGGTCAATCCTTGGCAGGGCAAAGGGATCTTTGGGGCAGGCCTTGTTGAGGCTCGTGTAGTCTATACACATGCGCCACTTGTTGTTCTTCTTTAGCACGAGGACCGGGTTAGCGAGCCACTCTGGAAAGAAAACTTCCATAATAAAGCTGGCTGCCAGAAGCCGGGCTATCTCCTCTCCCACAATCCTGCGTTTCTCCTCCGACAGTCGGCGGAGGGGTTGTTTCACCGGCTTTGCGTCTTCTCGGACGTGTAGTTTGTGCTCGGCGAATTCCTTCGGGACACCCGGCATGTCCTTGGGAGACCATGCAAAGATGTCCCGATTCTCACGGAGGAAATCGGCGAGCTCGCCTTCCTATTTGCTGCTTAGGTTTGCCCCGATGACGGCAAACCTCTCTGGGTGCTCGGGGTCAAGAGGTATCTTCTTCGTCTCCTTGGCCGGCTAGAAAGATCCTTGAGCATCATGCTCCTTGGGATCGGGGGACAAGGCCGACTGCTTGCTGGCCATGGCCACGACTCGGTCCATCATCTTCTTTTCTTCGGCAATCACAAGGGACTCGGCCAGCCGGCTGCTGGCTACTGCGCACTCAGAGGACTTCTTGTAATCGCCGGCTATGGTGATGACACCTTTGGTGCTCGGTATCTTCATCTTGAGGTACGCATAGTGGGGAACTGCCATGAACCTGGCCAAGGCAGGTCGGCCAAGCAATGCATGGTAGGGGCTCTCCAGGTCCACCACTTCAAACCAGATCGCCTCCCGGCGGAAATGCTCCTTGTCCCCAAAAAGTACATCAATCTTGATCTTGCCAATGGGGGCACAGGACAAGCCAGGTACGATGCCATGGAACACAGTCCGAGAAGGCATGAGTTGCTTCGTCTTGACATTCAGCTTCTCCATGGTGTCACGGTACAGGATGTTGATGCTGCTCCCGCCGTCTATTAGCACGCGGGAGAAACGGGCAGTGCGTCTATCTGTTGCAAGGATGGCATCCAAAACTAGCGCATAAGAGCCGAGAGACGGCATCACCTCTGGGTGGTCGGTCCGGCTCCAGCTGATAGGTTTTTCTGACCAGTGCATGTGCTCGGCGGGGTTGGCAGCAACCATGCTGACTTCTTGGTGCTCTCGGCGTTTGCTGTGCCGGTCTTCGGGCTGGCTCGTAAAGATGACATAGGCGGCATGCTCGTTGGGGAACTCATCGTGCACGGCTCTGACTGTGGGCCGAGCGGCCGGCGGCTGCGGAGCCGGAGGCAGCGTCCCGGCAGGCGGAGGCGGTGCGAGCCCTTCGCCTTTGGAGATTCGGGTGAGCTAGTGGCACTTCCGGGTCGTGTGGTTGGACGGCTTCGCGTCGCTGTGGAACTTGCACGGGGCGTCGAGAGTCTGTTCGTAGGAGAAGGCCGACTGCCAAGCCGGCTTGCCGCCCCTCTGCTTCTTGGGTGCGGGCCGCACTTCGGGCTGCTCATCTTCGACTGTGGCCACCTGCCGACTGGTGGAGGGCGGCATGGGGCCCTTGCGCTTGTGGTCGTTCTGGTGTGGGCGTCGGCTGGAGTCCCCAGCCGGCGTCTTGGGCACCGGGTTGAGTACCTTTCCGGACGCGTCTACCCAGAGTTCGGTCTTCATCGAGGAGTCGGCGGTGGCGTACTTGTCCGCTATGACCAGAAGCTCGTCGAGGGTAGTCGGCTCGTCGCAGAGGAGCTTGTGCTTGAGGAGGGTGCCTTCTCGGCACCTGGCAGTGAAGTATTCTATGGCTTGCACCTCGTGCACCCCTTCGCAAGAGTTGTGGAGCTCGGCCCAACGTGTGAGGTAGTCGCGAGTGGACTCGGCGGGGCCTTGTACGCACAAGGAGAGCTGTCTAGGCTTGGGAGCCCGCTTGTAGGTGTTGGTGAAGTTGCGGACGAAGGCTTCTGTGAAGTCTAGCCAGCTGTCGATGCTGTATGGCTTGAGGCTGTTGAGCCAGGTCCGCGTCGTGCCCTGCAGCATGAGGGGCACGTACTTCACGGCAACGCGCCTGTTGCCGTTGGCTATGCTAACCGCCGTGGAGTAGTCGATCAACCAATCTTCCGGCTTCACGGAGCCGTTGTACTTGGGCGTGTCTCTTGGGAGCGAGAACCCTTTGGGGAAGGGCTCATCACGGATGCGGGGGCCGAAGCAAGGCGGGCCGACATCGTCTTCTTCTTCTAGCGCCAGGGATCGCGCCAGGCGGTCGATCCGATGGCGGGCGTCGTTCTCGCCGACTCCTTCGCGACGACCTAGCCGGCCGCTGAGAGTCGGATGCACAACAGGCGGCGGGGTGGGATATCTCTCTCCATGGGGCCGGGGCGGAGGCGGGTTGCCCCGCCACTCCACTGCCCGGGGGTGGCCTTCTGCGTCTCGCTCGATGGAGATTTGGGTTCGGCTTCGGCTGGCAGCCGGCTCTTTCTCGCGCCGCACGCGGGTTTTGCCCGTAGTCGGCGTCCGGGACGTCGCGCCGTGATCTCGGCACGGGGGAGGGCTTTCCGCGCGGGCGTCGGCTTCGTGCCGCCGCACAGCCGCATCGATCAACTGCTGGATGCGTCGGGTCATGTGGGGGAGTTCTTCGGCTCCCAGCCCATCCAGCTCGTCTACGGCCGCCTGGGCGGCACGCAGGTTCTGGAGCGGAATGGCGTAGACTAGGCGGTCGACTCCTAGCGTATCGGCGACGACAGCGCCGCGCTGTCTGACAATGCCGGCCCGGCTGGGCCCGTCTGGGGGCGGCGTGCCAAAGGCGGCGCGGTCGGCCTCGCGTCGGTGGGCCTCAGCGAGGCGTCTCATGGAAACCAACTTCCGGCCCTCCGCGAGGAGGGCAAGGCGGCGAGCTTCCAGTGCTTCAGCGTAGGCATCGGCCGGGAGGGGGATGGACAAGTCGTGGACCGCCGCGTGAGGGGCGTCGTGGGCGCTTTCGTCGGAAGCGCCGCCGTGGCCGATGACCATCACCTCGGTGGTGACAGCGTCGTAGCCATCGGCCCGGGGAAGCGGGTCGTTGTAGATCGCGACGTCGGTGGGGAAAGTGTTGAGTGAGGCCGTGTCGGAGTCGACAGGCATCGGATCGGTGGAGCCAACTGACTCCAAGTCCACGGCAGGCTCGCCGGAGACGTGGAGCTAGCCGAGGAGGTTGACGAGGTGGTCGGTGCCCGCTTCGGAGGCGAGCTCGTCGGAGATGAGGGTCTTGTCAAAGAGATTGGCGAGGCTGCTCGCCGCACAGATGTTGGTGACGCCTTGTAGCGCATCGTGGCAAGCGCCATCGGGCGTGCCGGGCTGGCTACGCTCGCGGGGGAGGAAGGGGGTTCCCGTCCAGAACAGGTGTCCGGACGACGGTGCACCTGGCCCCACGGTGGGCGCCAAATGTCGGGTGGTAGGTGCGACATAAGACAATGGGTGGCTTATCATTGTGGGAGCCAATAAGACGTCGCCGGTGCCTGGAAACGGGATGAGGCGAAGACATGCACGCCGGCGAATCTTACCCAGCTTCGGGGCTCTCCGTGGAGATTACACCCCTACTGCTGCTCTGCGGGGTCTCCGCATGATCACTAGATGAATAAGTAGCTACACGATGCTCCTTGAGCTGTTTGGCGAGAGGAGGAAGAAGGGCAAGGCTTGCTCTCTTCTCCTCCCTACGTGGTGTCTAAAACTAGCTGGGATCGATCTCTCTTTGCAGGGATGCCCCGGGGGGTTTATATAGGCCTACCCCCCCGGGGCACAATGGTAATCCGGCTGGGCGCAGGGCCCAGCCTTCTGTGTCTACGCTCTCCGGCTTCTGCGTCGGCTGTTGGGGCCCGCCGGCTTGTGGGTCCCGCCGGCTGCCGGCTCCTTGGTCAACAGGCAGGCCCCACTGTCCAGGGCCTTGTCGGCGGCTGGTTACTGTTGCTTAATCTTGGTGACGAGGGCTTCGCCGAGGTGGGCATGGCTACAGTGCCGCCGCCTGGTCGGCGATCGTTGTAGCCTCACCGCGTCTTGTCTCCTTAATGGGGCGTCTTCTTCGAGGGAGGTGGCAAGCCGGCTGTGGGGAGCCAGCTCTATCTTGGGCCGACTGGGGGAGGCTTGGCCGCCTTCGGGTGTCTCTCTGTCCGAAGGGGCCCACCGCCCGTGGGCCGTGCCGGCAGTCCGTCGTGGTTGACATCAAGGTCATCGTGGCAACAGTGTCGCGCCGGACGGGTCATGGCCACCCGTACGGCGCACTGTGCCAGGCGTGCTCCGGGATTCAGGGGTGGCAGGCTTCACTGTAGCCACGCCCCATCACATCGCCGTTATATGGATGCAGACTTTAAGGGTACGATCTTGACCGCTTTATGGGAGCCGGCTTCTTGGAGTCGGCCCTCTCGCGGCCGGCTTCTCGGAGCCGTCCCTCCCGCGGCGTTTCTTCATGAGGGCTGAAGTCGGGCCGCCTTCCGATAGCCGGCCTGGAGACAGCCGGCAAGGGGAAGGCGGCCCTGTGTCTTGGATTCTTGAGGGCCGAATCGACTCGTAATTTTTTTCGAAGGGCCAGGGGGAGCCGGCTAGGCTACCCATGGTTATTTACTCCGACAATAATTTGGACAGCACTCCGACTGAAAAATGGAAGGAATTATAATCATGAAGTAGACAAGATGAGAGGATACTTGGAAAGAGGACACGACACTCTGGTTGAATGGATAAGCACGAAAAGAACACGATCCTCACAATTCGACATGCTGAGTGAAAAGAGCAACATCACAAAGCCTTCGGAAGAAAGAATAGAAGGTCGATTGTCGAAACAACATAGCAGAGGATAAAATGACCACTTTTGCCACAAATGAGCTTGGAAAACTCCCTTCCAAGAAAATTATAACGGAGTTGTTGGAAAACCAACAATGAAGCGAATAAGCTTGTAGTGGGCTTATGGGCAACTTCTCAAAAATTGAGGCGAAATTCTGCCACTACGGAAACAATAGATTGGATTGATATCAACAAGGAGACGAGAAGCTTATTACACCAGGAGCATAGATGAAGAACTTGGGTCATTTATTAGCACCATAAATAGCAACAATCCTTAGGGAAATCTTTAGGTGAAATATAACCCAAGATAACTCCAACGAAGAGATTGATGGATTTAAAATACCCCATTCTTGATAACTTGTGAAACATGAAACACGAAGGGAAATTATCAAGAATGACATAACACCACCTCAAAAGATAAGGTAGAAAGAATTGCACTTAGGAATGCGAGATGAAGAATGCTTGAACTCCTCAAAACAAGACATGTGTTGAGCACCATGTTCATTTTAGAGTAAAGCTTGGCGGATCTTAGCTCCGAGAGAAATCTTGAAGAACAATTGCAGACTGAAATGAATCCTTGACGAACAACCATGTAGAGCCTCCATGAAGAACTCCGGTAAATAAAAGGATGATCAAAAGAAGTGAAGGATGAAAAGAATAAGATTGAAGCCTTGCAATGATTTAGATGGATCTTCGTGATGATATAACCGAGAAAACTTGGCACTCCGGTAAGAAACATGAACAACTGAAATCAAGAATTTTGATGAACCTCCGGAATAAGGAATTAATCACTTGGATGAAACAAGAATAAGAATTACATTATGCTTATCGTTCATCAATTAAATTGATGACAAGCAACTGATTTGGCATACTACTTATTCTCGTAGAAAGGATTAAGAGAGATATTGCGCAAACTTGAGAAAAGTCTTCAACGAACTACCGGTAGGACTGAAACAACGAATGAATTAATATGATAACCATGGAAGAGAATCTTGAATGAACCACCCTAAGAATTGAAAACGACTGAAGAAAAGAGAATGGCTCTCCGGGAAGCATTAAACATGCACGAAGATACTTGAGTGAATTTAGATGCAAGTGAACGAAGAGATCTTGAGCTGATTAGCGAATACTTGAATGATGCACCGGTAAGATTTGGAGAATGAGAGTTGAAATCTAGAATGAATAAATCTTCTGAAATGATGGCCTCCGGAGAATCAAACTGAAAAGACTCTTGAATTTCTCCGGATGGGTGAAACAATATCTCACAATCGAAAATAATTGTGAGGATGGCATCAAGCTTGAACTACACATCTTTAGAAAAAACGGGTAAGGATTTAAGAGGAACTCCACTTTGGTCTTCAAAATCCGAGAATGACAACGAGAAAACACCACCATGAATTGTTGAGGCACTCTACAATGGAAAATAGAAAGGTTGAACCAACGATGAAAAGAATTTGAAAGATCTTGGAGGAAGACATATTATCGATGATAATTCATTCTTACGTCAAACTTGGAAAAGAATTTAAGAGTAACTCCGGAAAGAATTAGAAGAGTCAGGTAAGATCCTGGGAAAAGACCTGTGGGTTAAGGCCCACTCAAAGAAAATACCATTGAAAAGGTCGCTTGGAAGATAGATTGCACCAATTGAATTAAATGGCTTGAAAGAGATAACATCCTCAAAAGAACTTGAACGGATACAGAGTGGAAACACGAATCTTCGATATATCTTCAGCACTTCGGATATGAATAGAGAGATGAACGATTAAGAGGTGCACCGGTTTGGGAAAGCATTGTGAAATGAGGAAAGGGATAAGATTAACACCGAAATCTTGGATTGAATCCACTGGGGAAGAAAAAGAAAGAAGAATGATGAACTTAAAGCTCCGTTAGTATCTTCTTGAGAATCACCGGATAAGAACATTGATTGATAAGAATGAAGAGACTTCACATGAATAAAATGGATACTTGATTAAGACATCTGATTCCTTGAAGGAAAAGGGTGGGAGGGTGGGAAAAACAAAGGCAACTTGGGGACGGATGAAATGGACAACGTTGGGGAAAACTGAGAGGTGATCTTGCGGATGTTGAAAAAGATCGGATCCACTTGAAGAGAAAACACGCAGGTTGAAAAGAAATGACATGACAATCTTGATTATCATGAAGGATTGGTATTCACATACGAGAACACCGCTTAGGAAAAATATGGAATCAACACTTGACATTGAAGCAACTCGAATACCACAAACCAAAACAAAAATAAAGGATTGACTTGAAAAATAAGCCGGAACAAACATATGATAGATCCCATATCGTATCATGTGTCTGTTGGAAAGATTATTCTAGGAGCTACTTGAATTCCCACTTATAAACCCCTGAAACTTTCTGGTTATGCAATCAGGTGTTGGGGATACAGGGGAAGCATAATATCTCACCCAAAACTAGCAAATCCTACATCCAGTTGTATCCATCCTTCAACACATAACCAAGAAACCTTCAGAAATCATTTACCTCAACCTTCGAAAAGCATCCGTTATACGAGTTATGGCAATACTCCCGAACTCCCGCCCCAGTACTAGGTGGCGTCGAGGTTATCTCACCAACAACTGCATAAAAGAGATTTTCGATGTCGACGAACTCAGGTATTCCAGAAATGCAATGATAAAATTGTGACGACAACACCTCGGAGCTCAACTCCCCGGGACACTGCCACAACCCCTAAATGTAAGTAGGCACCACGAACAATGTTCTCGTCACAAAACCATTGGAATGATTCCAAGATACCCGCGTGATCCTAAAAAAATTCATGAAATTTGAGGAGAGTCAAAACTTCTATGTCAGGAGGCCTCGCCAGAGCGCCGAAGGGATTGAGGAGTAAAAAGAATCCTACTCTCCGATATATATAATCCTATAAGACTCAAAACATTTTTCTAGACTCAACAACGTCAGCGATTCGATCAAGCAGGGGGCTCCTAAGTCGGGGAAGGCTCTGATTACCAACTTGTAACACCCACGATGCGGCTATATCTCCCACATGTCGGATCATGACTTAGAGGCATAACCGCATAGTAGGCATGTCGCAAGAGGGGTAATCTTTACACATCCCATGTACTAAATATGAAAGGGATAAAGAGTTGGGTTACAATCGCCACTTCACACAATACATAAATATAGCATTACATCATCCAGAATACAATCAAGGTCCGGCTACGGAACCAAATAAAGAAAGACAACCCCTAATGCTAGATCCCCGATCGCCCCAACTGGGCTCCACTACTGATCAACTGGAAACGAAACAACACAACGAACACGATCTTCATCGAGCTCCCACTTGATCTCAGTTGCGTCATCTGCACTGGTATCATCGACACCTGCAACTGTTTGGAAGTATCTATGAGTCACGAGGACTCAGCAATCTCACACCCGCGAGATCAAGACTATTTAAGCTTATGGGTAGGATAGGGTAATGAGGTGGAGCTGCAGCAAGCACTAAGCATATATGGTGGCTAACATACGCAAATAAGAGCGAGAAGAGAAGCAATGCAACGGTCGAGAAGCTAGAAGTGATCAAGAAGTGATCCTGAAACTAATTACGTTCAAGCATAACACAAGAACTGTGCTCACTTCCCGGACTCCGCCGAGAAGAGACCATCACGGCTACACACGCGGTTGATGTATTTTAATTAAGTTATGTGTCAAGTTCTATACAACCGGACATTAACAAATTCCCATCTGCCCTTAACCGTGGGCACGGCTTTCGAAAGTTCAAAACCCTGCAGGGGTGTCCCAACTTAGCGCATCACAAGCTCTCACGGTCAATGAAGGATATTCCTTCTCCCGGGAAGACCCGATTAGACTCGGAATCCCGGTTACAAGACATTTCGACAATGGTAAAACAAGACCAGCAAAGCCGCCCGATGTGCTGACAAATCGCGATAGGAGTCGCACGTTTCTCGTTCTCAGGGCACACCGGATAGGTCAAGCTACGAGTAAAACCAACCCTCAAGTTGCCCCAAGGTGGCCCCATAGGCTGCCCATTTTGGACCAACACTCAAAGGAGCACTGGCCCGGGGGGTTAAAATAAAGATGGCCCTCGGGCTCCGGAAACCCAAGGGAAAAAGGCTAGGTGAGGCAAATGTAAAACCAAGGTTGGGCCTTGCTGGAGGAGTTTTATTCAAGGCGAACTGTCAAGGGGTTCCCATTATCACCCAACCGCGTAAGGAATGCAAAATCAAGGAACATAACACCGGTATGACGAAAACTAGGGCGGCAAGAGTGGAACAAAACACCAGGCATAAGGCCGAGCCTTCCACTCTTTACCAAGTATATAGATGCATTCATTAAAATAAGAGATATTATGATATCCCCACATATCCATGTTCCAAACATGGAACAAACTTCATCTTCACCTGCAACTAGCAACGCTATAAGAGGGGCTGAGCAAAGCGGTAACATAGCCAAACAACAATTTGCTAGGGCAAGGTGGGTTAGAGGCTGGACATGGCAACACGGGAGGCATGATATAGCAAGTGGTAGGTATCGCAGCATAGCAAAAGAGCGAGCAACTAGCAAGCAAAGATAGAAGTGATTTCGAGGGTATGGTCATCTTGCCTGAGATCCTCACAAACGAGTCCATGAAGAAGACAAACGGACGTAGTCGAACGGATCCTCACAAATGCGATGTTATCAGAACTAACCCGAAGAAGCAACACCGGAAAGAAGCAAACATCATGGTAAACAACCATCACATAATCGTGGCATGATGCACAACCAAGTATGATGCATGTCCGGTTTAAAGAAGCATGGCATGGCAAAGTGCAACAAACAACACTACAAATTAAGTTGAGCTCAATATGCAACGAGTTACATATTGGCGAAACACCACATTTGAATATTTAGTTCACTCCTGTTTATGTACCCAACAATTTTAAATGTTGTTAAGCATGGCAAGAGGTGAAGCACAAATAAACTACACTATCTAAGCAATTTAAATGGGGTCGGAAATAACAAACAACAATTCCGGTAAAATCCCATATGCATTTAGCAATTCAAAGCAACAACAATTTTTAAACATTTTAAATGTTGTTATCATGATGCGAATGACATGTGTAAGTTATGCAATTTTTTAAGAAAATGTTGGCATGATAAGATATGAGGCATTTGTCATCGTCGCGGAAACAAAAGGGGTGCCATGGCGACGATAACGAAATGGTGCCACGGCAATGTTCCGGTTCCGACAACTCATTGAGACGTCGGTGCAAAAGAAAGTGTGGCGGGAGCGTGCAAAAGATGGTGGGGTGATCCCGGTAACCATGTCCCCACGAGTTAGCGGCACAAGAGGAGGACCGAGCAAGTGACAACTCGGACATGGTGAAAACATAGGGTGCAACTCATACATCACGCAACATTCGTCCACGGCGGTCGTCTCGACGTTATACCTTTGAAGCAAGCGTTTTTGGGGAAGAACGAGTTCGATGCAGTGTAGGGGAAGTAGACGTTCTCGGGACGTTCGTAGTGGAAGTAGTCGTTCTCGCATGCTCTAGGGTCGACGGTAGAGGTTCTCGCGATCTCGACGACGGTAGTGGTACATGTTTATCGTAGCACGAGTTTTTGTAGATGTTCAAGTCATCAGTGTCGTGGTACTTGGGGTCTTTGGACTTTCCGGTCCCGTTCTTGCGACGGTAGTCATTCACGTTTGTTCGGAGAGGTACTTGATGACTCCAACGTTTTCGGGGCGACGGTAGTGGTACACACGAAGATAGTCGAACTTGATGGATCCGAGGGCTCCAGCCATCGGGGTACTTGGCGCAACGCCGTGTCATCATACACATTCCGTAGATGAACTTGGCGGGTCCTCGACGTCTTGGTACTTGGCATTTGGTGTGGCACTTGCCGAGCAAGAGGCGAAGTCGTGGTACTTGAAGAAATATCCCGGAGTAGATACTTGACGGACAGGTTATGGGTCTTGCGTCCACGTAGCCGATCTTGTCGGTCTTGACGGTCCAAACAAAGCAACACAAGGGCCTCGGTGGGCAGCAGCAAGGAGGCGATGGCAGAGCAGCGGGTCTCGGTGGCCGGCATCACCGAATCTCGCGGAAGGGACGTTGATGCTTCGGGAGCTCGCGGGATCAGAGGTCATCAGCGCTGGAGTTGCTGCTGCTGTTCGAGGCGAAGTAGGGCGCAGACGCGGACGAGGGCTTGAGGCGGCTGGCTCCGGGACGCAGGGCACGGAGGGAGGGTTTGATCCGGCCGCTGGACGGCATCTCTGTTGAGAAACGAGTCGAGGCAGGGGCATACCCAGGCGGCGGGGATGGACGGCGCCGGTGGAGATGCCTAGCAACAGGCCAGTGGCGGGGATGGACGGCGCCGGCGAGGTCCGGCAACCGGGCAACGGGAGCGCGCTGGCGATGATGAGGATCGGGCGCGGCAGCGCTGGTCGCCGGCATCAGGCCAAGTGGCCCGCAGGCAAGCAGCGAGGGCGAGGAGACGTAGGAGGCGGGGGTTCTCGGACTTGAGCGGCGGCGGAGGCTGGTGGTGCTCGCGGGGCAGCGGAGGTCGCGGGCTGGCTGCGAGGAAGAGAGCGAGAGGAGGGAAAGACCATGGGGATCGAGAGGAGCTGAGCGAGGGGGTCGGGACGAAGGGTGCATCGGGAGGAGGAGAGATGACGGCGCTCGGGAGGGAGATGGGGATCGAGCAGGAGGCTCTCCCCTGGCGCTAGGGTTAGCGAGGGAGAGAGGCTGGGCTGGCCTTCGGTCCCCTGGAGGCCCAGCTTGACCTTGGGCCACTTCGGTGGGAAGGGAAAAGCCAGGAGGCCTGCTTCGCTGGCCAAAAGAAAGAAAAGGTTTTCTTTTCCATATCTCAGAAAAAGAAAAGAGCCAAGGAATTTATTTGGAGGTTCAAATAAACCCGAAGTTAACTAAAATGGTATGTGACTACTTTGACATAATTTCAAAACTCCACAACTAGATTTGAAGCAAGGGGAGAAGGATGGAGGATTTAAATAATTTAGAGACGAGAGGAATTTCAAATGCAAGTGTGTTATGGTCAATTCCAAATTAATGGAATATTTTATAATATCTCCCTAAATACTGAGAGGGTATGTTTTAAAGAGAAGCCACCATGTGAGTTCCCTCAATTTAAATGGATCGAAGATCCATACGGTTTATTTAGTTGAGTTGGAGAGATTAAAGACATCATGACATGACGCAATGCACATGATGCAATGATGAATGCAACAAGCAAAAAAACAAATCACACAACGGATCTCGGAAACCCTGGAAGGCATCTGAAGCTCCGGTCTTGGGGCGTCACATTGCAGGCATTGCATATATTTTCACACCATTACTTAGTTTGAAAGCATCTGAAAAACGTTGTCACAATAGCGGAAAAAGGGTGCACGGTGGGCATTGCCGGCCGGCCAATTCGAATGAAAGCTGGATGCGCGTGAGGGCTCCGGGTGACCAGCGCGATGAGGCGCATCGGCTGGTTGTTGCGGCGGGAGCCAGGGTGGCTGGTGCTAGTGGCGGTGGCGCTCGGGTGCATGCGGGCAGCTGTGAAGGACCATGGAGACAGGCAAGATGAGTAGCGGGGTGGCAAGTACGGGGCAACAAGATCTTGCTGGACAGCGCGAGGCGCCTCGGAGAGCTTGGCAGCGACGAGCTCTTCGGCAATGGCGGACAGTGGCTTCGTTTATGGCAGCTACTTTAGTAGGAGGACTAAATCAACGAAGGTGAAAGTGGGTAAATGCACGTGATGTCACAGTGAACTCGTATGGCATCTTTTCTGGCAGAGGAAGGCTCTAAAGTGCCTGAATCGACATCCGTGATCTTCGGATTCCAACGAGGAATATGACAGTGGATAGCACGATGCAGTGTGTCTGAGCTTGTGTTCTTCTATGGAGAAGTTCAAGGCATCTAGGCGGAGCTCCTAGATTTGTTGGTGCACCAAGGGGTGGCCGCGAGGACAGAGGGTGGCGGCGAAGTTTTCTCTCCGAGACGCTCTCGAGAGAGCTAGAGAAGGGGAGAGGGAGATGCAAAAGAGGGAAGGAGTAGAGGAGGCCATGCACGTCTCTATGGCGTGAAGATATGCTCGGGGACGCGTAGGGCAGCGCGAAGCAGGAGGTGAGCGTCGAAGCACAAACGCGCAACATGCAGCATGCTCCTAGAGAGGGGTTGTAGATGACCCTGCCCCTCATTGTGTTTGTCTGGGCCGAAACTTACAACAGGTAAGGCCCAGGTACAATACTTCTTTTCTTTAATTGTTATATTTAAAAAAACAGACGAGTGGGACCGACCCGCAGGACAAATACCACCCTTTGATTGTGTCCGCGTTAGTATCCAGTCTGGGCAAACCACCTAGGGGGTGTCTGGTATGGGATTGTTTGGGGGGTAAGGGAACCGAAAAAAGTCAAGGGGTAATGTGAACCACCAACTTTGTTCAGGGTAGTAAAATAGACTTTTTCTTATAATACATGTGGTGAATTTGACAAAATTATGCAATATAAAAAGGATAACCATAATAACATAAACCAGAAGAGTACCTTCGGAAAATTATACTTTCAAGGGATGTATTAAGGGGGACAAAGGAAGGATCAAAGGGCATCCAGCAGTGAAGATGCATTGTTAGAAGGGCGGCGGCTCTTTTTAATCTCACGCGTGTCAATGACTTTTGAGGCGGCGTGGCACATGAGCTCATGTGCACAAGCTAGTGCAGAGCGAGCGCCCGGGTTTCTTGACACAAAGATCTCAGATAAAGAGAGATGCGGAAGGACAGGGGGGAGAGCAAGATCGGTAATGGGTGGCGCGGGAATCACCCACAATCTTCGTCGGTGCTCTAATGATGTGGAAAGGCGGTGATGCGAAACAACTGTGAGGCAAGGAGGATCAAGGGTGGTGACACAGCTCGGGTCGGCCGGTGCAAGATTGGCTTTGAGTGTTGGAATTAGGCTGCTTCGTGCCCTAGCGCAGCTTGTAGGTTGGGCGACTAGGCTCTTCAATCTAAGTCGTTGCAATAGCTCGCGACGGCCAGATCAAAATGGTTGTGGCTGGTGCGGCTGGATGAAGGGAGACAGGCTAGCGGCAGCAGGCGGATAACGATGTGTAGTGGAGGAGACAAGTGGCGGTGGGGTCGAAGGGAAACTAGGGGTTTGCCCCCTCCTAATTAGGGTTTTCTCCGAATGGAAGGTTGAGCCTTCTGTATTAAGCAAAGGAATTTTTGTTCTATTTGCGCTCATTTTGGAGGGTTTTCAGTAAGCTAAATTGCCAAGGGATGAGACAAAAAAGAGGCCTTGTTATCAATTTATCTGTTTCTTTCTTTTCACGTGTGCCTTATGTTTCACATAACAAAGCTTTATTTATATATTTTCCTCACATTTTTCTTTGCTTTTTCTATATTTTGTAAAGGTATTAAATATTTTTTAAACACACTAAAAATGCCTATTGTGTATTTACAAAATTGATTACGCAGCTTAAAGAATATTCACACCTTGATAATAAAATGTTTATATATTTATGAAAATGCTCATGACATTTAAAAAATTATTTGAACCATTCAAAAAATGTTCATGACATTTTATGAATTATTTGCACCATTCAAGAGAAATGTTCACACGTTAAAAAAATCATGATATTTTTTAAAATGTTCATGCCATGCCAAACTTTGAGCATGCAAATTGTAAAAATGTTTATGACATATATAAAGTGCTTTTAGCCATTTAAAAAAGTTCAAAATACTTACAGAATATTCACATGTTTATAAAATTTTAAAATATAATGAAATTTAAAAATGCTCACCCATCTTAAAATATGTTCATGACATTTTCAAAAATGTTCATGAAAAACTCACTTTATGGCTTTGAAAGACCACAACAAGAGGCCGCCCTAAACACAGGAACAATACGAAGTCGATGGACCATTGGTGGGCCCGCGTCAATATATAACTCGGAAGCATAATAATCATACTTAATTACCTTGTTAAAAAAGGCCCCCTTGATATCGTGTTGAATCATACCATCGCATAGTGTTGTATAGACCGCATGAGGTATTCATCCAATAACTGAGTTCATATCATCATCTCAAAGGGGATGTTAGGCTACTAGAAATAACATGTGTTATTTTACAATCTTGTACATCAAGCCCTAGAATTTAATAGTTATTATAGATAATTTCACTTTTTCACTAAGAATCATATAAAGGTAATATATGGCAACATTACTCTAATCAACCTTTCAACTATCAAAAAGCGACAGTATTAACTCTTATATATTGATTATCTCCACTATCTTACATCCAATTTAAGTTTCTATTAAACTAAAAGTTCAAAAGATATCTTAAATTAACAAATCATCTATAAAATCAAAATGAATTATAGATGTTCACCGACAGTAGAATACAAATAATGATAATAAACAACTTATGTAGTTCTTTCTTCTAATTTGTACTAAAAATAAGATGATATGGTGCTTGTGTACAAATAGAGATGATCAACATGTAAACTCAATGAAGAAGTGTACGCCCTATCTTTATTTACTTATGCATCATAATCATTAATTATATCTTGGATGCAGTAATAGCTATGTTTCAAGTCCTGAATAGCTCAAAAGTTAATTTTCAAAAAACATACACGGAACACACAATCATAGTACCGATAAATGCACAGTAAAAAACATCACAAAAAAGGGAATTATCTACTACATGTCTTCAACACCAACAAAGGGAAATAACAAGTGGTTCATGCATCTAGACCAGAAAACCTCTTGAAGATGTACTGCAAGTGCGCTGCCTCCATGCATCTAGACCAGATGACCTCCTAGAAGAATGACCACGATAAACAGTTGTGCCCCATCCATCGCCATGTCCTTTGTCTTTGCCATTTCTGCACATACTTGGTTACGAGTTGCCTTTTTCAAAGCTAACTTACCCGAGTCAGCATTATTATGCACCTTCTCAGCCTTCTAGGATCATGCCACTTATCAGATGACACATTAGAATGCCTTTCCTTGATATCTTAATTTGACCTATCCACTTGTTCCTGCTCACACTCAGTACCGCCTTGGTGCGTGAACACATTAGGTTTTAGGTTTGAAGAATCATCAAGTTGATTTCCATTATCATTAATGAGATCCTTAATAGGGAGCAAATCTCCATCTTAGTGGTGATCATATGTATGCATAGGAGGAGAGTGATCTTGAATGATCTCAACAATATCAGGACAAATTTCTTTTCTATCCCACTTGGACCTCCCTTCCGTAGCAACACCAGCCATTTTATCATTTTTAGGCTAATGATAGTGGATGTTAAATAGTCTCATATATGCGTCTCCCTTCCAGCTTATCCAACAATGTTCTGATTCTCTCTGAAATAGTCAAAGTATGTGTATATTGTGAAGCAAAAGTCATCACTTCAAAAAAACTTGGGACATACAAAGTGATAGTTGTTGTGACTGAAAGAAAGATAGGTTGAACTACAATGCAGATAAAGCACACATGCATACTATGTGCAAAAGATTTAGATATGCATAATGAGTCAAAAAGCAAAAAAAATTAACTTGGACAAAAAGTTGTATGATAGTAGGATCCAAAGCACGAAAAAAACATTTTCTAGAGGGGCATGTATTTTCACTAATAGCGGAAGAGCTCCTTCTATGAAGATAGGACATGAGATATGTTTTGAGAGTGTCTTAAAACTATCTCACATGTGGGACTTTTAATGTCACATGTACATTCCAAATTTCAGACATGATACATGATATCTTTATAGACACACTGAAAGAGAGTTTTCTTTTCAACCTATGGAACTCCATAGGTGAACTAAAGTGACATACATGTCTATGCAGCAAAACATTACATGATTTTTTTGCAAAAGTAGCTAAAAATGTTCAACAAGCGTAGGGGGTCACAACAATTTTCGAGTGTAGAGTATTCAAACCAAATTCATAGATTTGACACAAGGGGAGCCAAAGAATATTCTCAAGTATTAGCAGCTGAGTTGTCAATTCAACCACACCTGAAAGACTTAATATCTATAGAAAAGTATTTAGTAGCAAAGTAGTATGGAAGTAACGGTGACAGTAGCAGAAGTAACAGTAGAAGTTTTGTAGCAATCGTAACAGTGGCAACGGAAAAGTAACGGAGCAAAGATCATTATGAAACAGACTTGTAGGTAATGGATCAATGATGGATAATTATGTCGGATGGCATTCATCATGCAACAGTTATAACATAGGGTGACACAGAACTAGCTATAATTCATCAATATAATGTAGGCATGTATTCTGAATATAGCCATACGTGCTTATTGAAAAGAACTTGCATGACATCTTTTGTCCTACCCTCCTGTGGCAGCGGGGTCCTATTGTTAATCCTACTAAATCACATGCATATGCTGAAACAACATGTAGGTGCCTAGGCGGCTTTGATCTAAATTATGAGCAACTAAGGTACTATGTGTGTGCTAAGTGTATGAACATATTTGAGATCTACAAGTGATGGGATATTTGATGGGCAGTGGCGACCCCCCCCCCCCCCACCCTTTGGCCACTGCTAAATAAGGTCCAGAATTTTATTTAGTCTAATTGTATAATCTGGAAGGTATTGTTTGTCCAAGTTATTCAAATATGGAAAGAAATAGGTATCTAAATTAGGAAAATAATCATAAATAAAAGGTTGCAATTGTAGATATAAAATGAAATCAGAAAAGAAAGACTATTTAGAAGCCATCAACAAAAATAAGATCAAAAAAATGATGGCAATTGGGGCGTAGGAGTTGAAAGGAGTACCATTGCCCATGATGTTGAAGTAGATGTTACTAGACCGCCAACCAATGAGAAGGAACTGCGATGCAAACAATTGAAGTTTAGATTAAGAGTAGGAAAAATACGAGGCTTTTGTATTTCAGTTTCCAAAATGAAGATGCATTAACCCTAAGGTTTTCAATAGCGCGGGCCGGCAGGATTGTGGGGCGACGGCGGTGGCCAGGGGAGAGGGTCGCAGGCGGGAAGGATCTTGAGGTGGCGCGGGCCAGCAAGATTGTGGGGCGACGTTTGCCAAGGGAGGGTCGGAGGCTGGAAGGATTGTGGGGTGGCACCACCGTCCAAGGGAGAGGGTCGCAAGCAAGAAGGATTGTGGGGCGGCGCGGGCCGACACGATTCTTTGGCGGCGGCGGCGACCAAGGGAGAGGGTTGCGAGGGGGGACAGGCGTGGGTCGACAAGATTGTGGGGCGAGCAGCGGCTGCCAAGGGATAGCGTCGGAGGCCGGAAGGATTGTCGGGAGGCGTGGGCCGGCAGGATTGTGGGGCCGGAAGCACCGCCGTCCAAGGGAGAGGGAAGCATGCCGGAAGGATTAGGGGGCGGTGCGAGCCGGCTGGATTCGGGGGCGGCGGCGCCGGCCTAGGGAGAGGGTCGCGGGAGGGGGTGCGGGGCGGCAAGATTGTGGGGCGGGCGAAGGTGGAGGCCAAGGGAGACCACGGGAGAGGTTTGGGTGGGTGGGGGTGGCTGGCCGATCTAGGTTTCAGTGGGGATTCATCAACATAGGAATTTTTGCATCCCAACTCTAAAAGAAAAAATATGCCCAACAAGGTTAACTACATGTATATGGTTAGTTTGTAACTAGAATTTATTGAACTTTCCCTTTGACAGTGCATAAACAACGTTCCTCTCGAGCTATGGGTAGGCTCAATATCCACTGCCTACCATCCCCATGCAGATGGATATGGAAATCATGTTGCTGGTCAAAGCAAACATTCCACTTCTATTTATTGATGATTCAGGAAAGATTAAGTACTAGAGACCTATGAGTAGAATGAACTTCCATATGGATGATGCTTTATGTGTTTGTACTAAAAAATGAAACTGAGAGCCTACTACATCTATTCTTCAGGTGTGATTTTAGACAGAGTTTCTAGTTAACATTGGTGGCATAGCCAGGAATAAAATGGAGGGTGTGCACACTCCAAAAAAATCTACCTAATCTAAGGGTCACACAGTATTCGGCAAAAGAATGACATAAATAGCTCAATCAAGGTTCACAACATTCTAGTTCAGGAATAACGATGGTGGATTTAACCAAATTACACACTCTAAAAAGGATAACCATAGTAACATGCGCCAGAAGAGTACTTTCAAAGAATTATACTTTGATGGACGGATCAAGGAGGAGGGAGGAAGAACTAAGGAACTCAACAAATAGGTAGGAAGGATCAAAGGGATATCTGGCTGTGAACATGTGATGTTACACGGTGGCAGCACTTCCAAATATTGTGTGGGTCAACGGCTCAGGAGGTGGCACAATGTAAGAACTCTTGCGCACGAGCTAGGGTAGAGGAAGCGCCCGAGTTTTCAGACAAAGAGACTTGAGGTAGAGAGAGATGCATAATAAAGGGGAGGGGAGAAAGAGGGAATACGATGTCGTAGGAATCACCGGCAATCTTCGGTGGAGCTTCGACAACGTGGAAAGGCGGCGATGTGATACAACATCGGGGCGAGGACAATCTCGAGCGGTGACGCAGCTTGGGGTGGTGGGCCCAAGACTCGCTCTAAAGGCTAAGATCGGGCTGCTTTGGGCCTAACATAGCTGGTCGGTTGGGTGAGCAGGCGTGATCTAGGAGTTGGATCAGCTCCCGCCGGCCAGATCTAAGTGGTTGTGGCTGATGTGGGCGGAGGAATGGTGACAAGCGGGTGACGACGCGTGGATCCCAATGTGTAGTGGAGGAGACATGTGGCAGCAGGGTGGGATGAAAACAAGGGGTTTGTCCCCCTCCTAATTAGAGTTTGCTCCAAATGAAAGGCGGGGCCTTCCTTTTCTTTTAAGCAAAGGGGTTTTCGGTTGTGCTTGGGCTGGTTCTGAGGCTTTTCTATGGGCTAGATAGCCCAAACGATGAGATAAAAAAAGAGGCCTTGCTAGCCTAACAAAGCATTATTTCTATTTTCCTCCCATTTTTCTTTCCTTTTTCTATATTTTTAGACATTTGATTAAAATATATATTTTTTGAAAAATAAATCATTGAAAATTTCAGATGTGTATTTACTAAATTGTTCACACGGTTTAAAGAAATATTCACACGTTTTTCCTTAAATTTTTATACATTTATGAAAATATTCCTGAAATTTAAAAAAAAATTAAGCCATTCAACGAAATGTTGGTGACATATTATAATTTTTTTGCACCATTAAAATGTTCACACGTTTAAAAAATCATGATATTTTTTAAAAATGTTCATGACATGCCAAACTTTGTTCGCCCAAATTTTAAAAATGTTTATGGCATATATAAAACAACATGTAACGATTTAAAAAAATGGTCAAAACACTTACAAATATTCACATGTTTATAAAATGTTAAGAAGTCATGAAATTTTAAAATGTTCACCCGTTTTAAAATATGTTCATGACATTTTTAAAAAGCTTCATGGAAATCTCACTTGATGGATTTCGATGACCACAACTAAAGCCGGCAGTGAAACATAGTAACAAGACAAAATCGATGGACCATTGGTGGAGCCTCGTCAACATATAACTCGAAAGCATAATAATGGTACTTACTTACCTTGTCAAAAAGGCCCCCTTGATATCATCAAGTTGGATCATACCATCCCATAGAGTTTATACATCGATGTAGTTATTCACTAGTGCAGAAAAGCCTAGCTATGGCGTGCCAAAAAGGGCTTTACTAGGATGGATGCCTGATGCCACCAATATGGTGCCATTGTTAAGAAATATTGGTGGCGTTGGTGGCCATGTCAGCAGTATTTGGGATATCTATGGCGTTGGATAAAATTGCATGACGGCAATATCATATGTACCTATGGAGTTGGGACTTCTCCGCATAACATAAATAAGTAGAAACCTTGGAGGCATTGCATATATTTGCACACCATTACTTAGTTTGAAAGCATCTGAAAAACGTTGTCACGATAGCGGAAAAAGGGTGCGCGGCGGGCATTGCCGGGCGGCCAATTCCGATGAAAGCTGGATGCGCGTGAGGGCTCTGGATGACCAGCGCGATGAGGCGCATCGGCTGGTTGTTGCGGCGGGAGCCAGGGTGCCTGGTGCTAATGGCGGCGGCGCTCGGGTGCATGCGGGCAGCTGTGAAGGACCATGGAGACAGGCAAGATCAGTAGCGGGGTGGCAAGTATGGGGCAACAAGAGCTTGCTGGACAGCTCGAGGCGCCTGGGAGAGCTTGGCAGCGACGAGCTCTTCGGCAATGGCGGACAGTGGCTTCAGTTATGGCAGCTACCTTAGTAGGAGGACGAAATCAACGAAGGTGAAAGTGGGTAAATGCACGTGATGTCATAGTGAACTGGTATGGCATCTTTTCTGGCTCAGGAAGGCTCTAAAGTGCCTTAATCGACATCGGCGATCTTCGGATTCCAACGAGGAAGATGACAATGGTTAGCACGATGCAGTGTGCCTGAGCTTGAGTTCTTCTATGGAGATGTTCAAGGCATCTAGGCGGAGCTCCTAGATTTGTTGGTGTGCCAAGGGGTGGCCGCGAGGACAGAGGGTGGCGGCGAAGTTTTCTCTCCGAGACGCTCTGGAGAGAGATAGAGAAGGGGAGAGGGAGCTGCAAAAGAGGGAAGGAGTAGAGGAGTCCATGCACGTCTCTATGGCGTGAAGATATGATCAGGACGCATAGGGCAGCGTGAAGCAGGAGGTGGCCGTCGAAGCACGAACGCGCAACATGCAGCATGCTCCTAGAGAGGGGTTGTAGATAACCCTGCCCCTCAATGGGTTTGTCTGGGCCGAAACTTACAATAGGTAAGGCCCGGGTACAATACTTCTTTTCTTAAATTCTTATATTTAAAAAAACAGATGAGTGGGACCGACCCACAGGACAAATACCACCCTTGACCGTGTCCGCTTTAGTATCCAGTCTGGGCAAACCACCTAGGGGGTGTCTGGAATGGGATTGTTTGGGGGGGTAAGGGAACCGAAAAAAGTCAAGGGTAATGTGAACCACCAACTTAGTTCAGGGTAGTAAAATAGACTTCTTCTTATAATACATTTGGTGAATTTGACCAAATTATGCAATCTAAAAAGGATAACCATAATAACATAAACCAGATGAGTACCTTTGGAAAATTATACTTTCAAGGGATGTATCAAGGGGGGGGGGGGAAGGAAGGATCAAAGGGCATCCAGCAGTGAACATGCATTGTTAGAAGGGCAGCGGCGCTTTCGAATCTCGCGCGTGTCAATGACTTTGGAGGCGCCGTGACACATGAGCTGATGCGCACAAGCTAGTGCAGAGTGAGGGCCCAGGTTTCTTAACACAAAGATCTCAGATAAAGATGCGGAAGGACAGGGGGGAGAGCAAGATCGGTAATGGGTGGCGCGGGAATCACCCACAATCTTCGTCGGTGCTCTGATGAGGTGGAAAGGCGGTGATGCGAAACAACCGCGAGGCAACGAGGATCAAGGGTGGTGACACAGCTCGGGTCGGCCGGCGCAAGATTGTCTTTGAGTGTTGGAATCAGGCTGCTTCGTGCCCTAGCGCAGCTTGTGGGTTGGGCGAGTAGGCGCTTCAATCTGAGTCGTTGCAATAGCTCCCAACATCCAGATCAAAATGGTTGTGGCTGGTGCGGCTGGATGAAGGGAGACAGGCTAGCGACAGCAGGCGGATAACGATGTGTAGTGGAGGAGACAAGTGGCGGTGGGGTCGAAGGGAAACTAGGGGTTTGCCCCCTCCTAATTAGGGTTTTCTCCGAATGGAAGGTTGAGCCTTCTGTATTCAGCAAAGGAATTTTTGTTCTATTTGTGCTCATTTTGGAGGGTTTTCAGTAGGCTAAATTGCCAAGGGATGAGACAAAGAAGAGGCCTTGTTATCAATTTATCTGTTTCTTTCTTTTCACGTGTGCCTTATGTTTCACATAACAAAGCTTTATTTATATATTTTCCTCACATTTTTCTTTGCTTTTGCTATATTTTGTAAAGATATTAAATATTTTTAAACACACTAAAAATGCCTATTGTGTATTTACAAAATTGATTACACGGCTTAAAGAATATTCACACCTTGATAATAAAATGTTTATATATTTATGAAAATGCTCATGACATTTAAAAAATTATTTGAACCATTTAAAAAATGTTCATGACAATTTATGAATTATTTGCACCATTCAAGAGAAATGTTCACATGTTAAAAAAATCATGATATTTTTTAAAATGTTCATGCCATGCCAAACTTTGAGCATGCAAATTGTAAAAATGTTTATGACATATATAAAGTGCTTTTAGCCATTTAAAAACGTTCAAAACACTTACATAATATTCACATGTTTATAAAATGTTAAAACATAATGAAATTTAAAAATGCTCACCCATCTTAAAATATGTTCATGACATTTTCAAAAATGTTCATGAAAAACTCACTTTATGGCTTTCAAAGACCACAACAAGAGGCCGCCCTAAACACAGGAACAATACAAAGTCGATGGTCCATTGGTGGGCCCGCGTCAATATATAACTCGAAAGCATAATAATCGTACTTAATTACCTTGTTAAAGAGGCCCCCTTGATATCATGTTGAATCATACCATCGCATAGTGTTGTATAGACCGAACGAGGTATTCATCCAATAACTGACTTCATATCGTCATCTCAAACGGGATGTTAGGCTACCAGATGACCTCCTAGAAGAATGACCACGGTAAAAAGTTGTGCCCCATCCATCGCCATGTCTTCTGTCTTTGCCATTTCTGCACATACTTGGTTACGAGTTGCCTTTTTCAAAGCAAACTTACCCTAGTCATCATTATCATGCACCTTCTCAGCCTTCTAGTATCATGCCACCTATCAGATGATGCATTAGAATGCCTTTCCTTGATATCTTTATTTAACCTATCCACGTGTTCCTGCTCACACTCAGTACCGCCTTGGTGCGTGAACACATTAGGTTTTAGGTTTGAAGAATCATCAAGTTGATTTCCATTATCATTAATGAGATCCTTAATAGGGAGAAAATCTCCATCTTATTGGTGATCATATGTATTCATAGGAGGACAGTAATCTTGAATGATCTCAACAATATGAGGAGAAATTTCTTTTCTATCCCACTTGGACCTCCCTTCCGTAGCAACACCAGCCAGTTTATCCTTTTTAGGCTAATGATAGTGGATGTTCAATCGTATCATATATTTGTCTCCCTTCTAGCTTATCCAACAATGTTCTTATTCTCTCTGAAATAGTCAAAGAATGTGTATACTGTGAAGCAAAAGACATCACTTCAAAAAAAAAACTTGGGACATACAAAGTGATATTAGTTGTGACAGAAAGAAAGATAGGTTGAACTACAATGCAGATAAAGCACACATGCATACTATGTGCAGAAGATTTAGATATGCATAATAAGTCAATAAGTAAAAAATTAAATTGCACAAAAGTTGTATGACAAAGTTGGATCCAAGGCACGAAAAAAACATTTTCTAGAGGGGCATGTATTTTCACTAATAGCGGAAGAGCTCCTTCTATGAAGCCAGGACATGAGATATGTTTTGAGAGTGTCTTAAAACTATCTCACATGTGGGAAATTTAATGTCACATGTACATTCCAAATTTCAGACATGATGCAGGATATCTTTATAGACACGCTGAAAGAGAATTTCCTTTTCTATTTGCCCCCGAACTCCATAGGTGAACTAAAGTGACATACATGTCTATGCAGCAAAACATTACATGATTTTTTGCAAACAAAGCTAAAAATATCTATAACATGGAAACAAATAACTATAAATGTTCAATATCAACAGTGTGTGATTAACCACAAGTGTAGGGGATCGCAACAGTTTTCGAGGGTAGAGTATTCAACCCAAATTTATTGATTCGACACAAGGGGGGCCAAATAATATTCTCTAGTATTAGCAGCTTAGTTGTCAATTCAACCACACCTGAAAGACTTAATATCTGCAGAAAAGTATTTAGTAGCAAACTAGTATGGAAGTAACGGTGACAGTAGCAGAAGTAACAATAGAAGTTTTGTAGCAATCATATCAGTGGCAACGGAAAAGTAACGGAGCAAAGATCATTATGAAACGAACTCGTAGGCAATGGATCAATGATGGATAATTATGTCAGATGGCATTCATCATGCAACAGTTATAACATAGGGTGACACAGAACTAGCTATAATTCATCATTATAATGTAGGCATGTATTCTGAATATAGCCATACGTGCTTATTGAAAAGAACTTGCATGACATATTTTGTCCTACCCACCCATGGCAGCGGGGTCCTATTGTTAATCATACTAAATCACATGCATATGCTGAAACAACATATAGGTGCCTAGGCGGCTTTGATCTAAATGATCAGCAACTAATGTACTATGTGTGTGCTAAGTGTATGAACATATTTGAGACCTACAAGTGATGGGATGGTTGATGGGCAGTGGCGACCCCCCCCCTTGGGCACTGCTAAATAAGGTCCAGAATTTTATTTAGTCTTATTGTATAATCTGGAAGGTATTGTTTGGCCAAGTTATTCAAATACGGAAAGAAATATGTATATAAATTAGGGAAAAATCATAAATAAAAGGTTGCAATTATAGATATAGAATGAAATCAGAAAAGAAAGACTATTTAGGAGCCATCAGCAAAAATAAGATAAAGAAAATGATGGCAATTGGGGCATATGAGTTGAAAGGAGTACCATTGCCCATGATGTCGAAGTAGATGTTACTAGACCGCCAACCAATGAGAAGGAACTGCGATGCAAACAATTGAAGTTTAGTTTAAGAGTAGGAAAAATTCGAGGCTTGTGTATTTCAATTTCCAAAATGAAGATGCATTAACCCTAAGCTTTTCGCTAGTGCGGGCCGGCAAGATTGTGGGGCGGCGGCGGCGACCAAGGGAGAGGGTCGCAGGCGGGAAAGATCGTGAGGCGGCGTGGGCCGGCAAGATTGTGGGGCGGCGGCGGCCAAGGGAGGGTCAGAGGCCGGAAGGATTGTGGGGCGGCGCGGGCTAGCAGGATTGTGGGCCGGCACCGTCATACAAGGGAGGGGGTCGCAAGCTGGAGGGATTGTGGGGCGGCGCGGGCCGGCAGGATTTTACGGCGGCGGCACCGACGAAGAAAGAGGGTTGCGAGGGGGGACAGGCGTGGGTCGGCAAGATTGTGGGGCGGGCGGTGGCGGCCAAGGGATATGTTCGGAGGCCGGAAGGATTGTCGGGAGGCACGGGCCGACAGGATTGTGGGGCCGGTGGCGGCGCCGTCCAAGGGAGAAGGTCGCAAGCCGGAAGGATTGAGGGGCGGCGCAGGCCAGTAGGATTCGGGGGTGGCGGCGCCGGCCTAGGGAGAGGGTCACGGGAGGAGGGTGGCGCGGGGCGGCAGGATTGTGGTGCGGGTGGCGGCGGCGGCCAAGGGAGACCACAGGATAGGTTTGGGTGGGTGGGGGTGGTTGGCCGATCTAGGTTTTAATGGGGATTCAGCAAGCAAATAGAAAAACACAGTGATTCATCAACATAGAAATTTTTGCATCCCAACTCTAAAAGAAAAAGTATGCCCAACAAGGTTAACTAACTGTATAAGGTTAGTTTGTAACTAGAATTTATTGAACTTTCCCTATGACAGTGCATACACAACGTTCCTCTTGAGCTGTGGGCAGACTCAATATCCACTGCCTACCATTCCCATGCAGATGGATATGGAAATCATGTTGCTGGTTAAAGCAAACATTCTACTTCTAGTTATTGATGATTTAGGAAATATTAAGTACTAGAGACCTATGAGTAGAAAGAACTTCCATGTGGATGATGCTTTATGTGTTTGTACTAAGAAATGATACTAAGAGCCTGCTACATCTATTCTTCAGCTGTGATTTTAGACAGAGTTTCCAGTCCACACTGGTGGCATAGCCCGGAATAAAATGGAGGGTGTCCACACTCCAAAAAAATCTACCTAATCTAAGTGTCACACAATATTCGGCAAAAGAATGACATAAATAGCTCAATCAAGGTTGACAACATTCTAGTTCAGGAATAACGATGGTAGATTTAACCAAATTACACACCCTAAAAAGGATAACCATAGTAACATGCGCCAGAAGAGTACTTTCAAAGAATTGTACTTTGACGGAAGAATCAAGGAGGAGGGAGGAAGAACTAAGGAACTCGAGAAATAGGTAGGAAGGATCAAAGGGATATCTGGCGGTGAACATGCGATGTTACACGGTGGCAGCACTTCCAAATATCGCGTGGGTCAACGGCTCGGGAGGTGGCACAACGTGAGAACACTTGCGCACGAGCTAGGGCAGAGGAAGCGCCCGAGTTTTTAGACAAAGAGATTTGAGGTAGAGAGAGATGCATAATGAAGGGGAGGGGAGAAAGAGGGAATGTGATGCCATAGGAATCACCGGCAATCTTTGGCGGCGCTTCGACAAGGTGGAAAGGCGGCGATGTGATACAACATCGGGGCAAGGAGGATCTCAAGCGATGACGCAGCTTGGGGCGGTGGGCCCAAGACTCGCTCTAAGGGCTAAGATCGGGCTGCTTTGGGCCCTAACATAGCTGGTCGGTTCGGCGAGCAGGTGTGATCTAGGAGTTGGATCAGCTCCCGCCGGCCAGATCTAAGTGATTGTGGCTGGGGTGGGTGGAGGAATGGTGACAAGCTGGTGACGGCGCGTGGATCCCGATGTGTAGTGGAGGACACATGTGGCAGCAGGGTGGGAGGAAAACAAGGGGTTTGTCCCCCTCCGAATTAGAGTTTGCTCCAAATGAAAGGCGGGGCCTTCCTTTTCTTTTAAGCAAAGGGGTTTTGGGTTGTGCTTGGGCTGGTTCTAAGGTTTTTCTACTGGCTAGATTGCCCAAGGGATGAGATAAAAAAATAGGCCTTGCTTGCCTAACAAAGCATTATTTCTATTTTTCCTCCCATTTTCTTTGCTTTTTCTATATTTTTAGACATTTGATTAAAATATATATTTTTTGAAAAATAAATCACTGAAAATTTTAGATGTGTATTTACTAAATTGTTCACGTGGTTTAATGAAATATTCGCACATTTTTCATAAAATGTTTATACATTTATGAAAAAATTCTAACATTTAAAAAATTATTTGAACCATTCAACGAAATGTTGGTGACATATTATAATTTTTTGCACCATTAAAATGTTCACACATTTAAAAAATCACTATATTTTTCAAAATGTTCATGACCTGCCAAACTTTGTTCGCCCAAATTTTAAAAATCTTTATGGCATATGTAAAACAACACGTAACGATTTAAAAAATGGTCAAAACACTTACAAATATTCGCAGGTTTATAAAATGTTAAGAAGTCATCAAATTTAAAAATGTTCACCCATTTTAAAATATGTTCATGACATTTATAAAAAGGTTCATGCAAGTCTCACTTGATGGATTTCGATGACCACAACTAAAGCCAGCACTGAAATATAACAAGACAAAATCGATGGACCATTGGTGGAGCCTCGTCAACATATAACTCGAAAGCATAATAATGGTACTTACTTACCTTGTCAAAAAGGCCCCCTTGATATCATCAAGTTGGATCATACCATCCCATAAAATTTATACATCGATGGAGATATTCACTAGTGCAGAAAAGCCTAGCTATGGCGTGCCAAAAAGGGCTTTACTGGCATGGACGCCCGATGCCACCAATATGGTGCCATTGTTAAGAAATAGTGCTGGCGTTGGTGGCGATGTCAGTAGTATTCAGGATATCTATGGCGTTGGATAAAATTGCATGACGGCAATATCATATGTACCTATGGAGTTGGGACTTCTCTGCATAACATAAATATGTAGAAACCTTGGAGGCATTGCATATATTTGCACGCCATTACTTAGTTTGAAAGCATCTGAAAAACGTTGTCACGATAGCGGAAAAACGGTGCATGACGGGCATTGCCGGCCGGCCAATTCCGATGAAAGCTGGATGCGCGCGAGGGCTCTAGGTGATCAGCGCGATGAGGCGCATCGGCTGGTTGTTGCGGCGAGAGCCAGGGTGGCTAGTGCTAGTGGCGGCAGCGCTCAGGTGCATGCGGGCAGCTGTGAAGGACCATGCAGACAGGCAAGATGAGTAGCAGGGTGGCAACAAGAGCTTGTTGGACAGTGCGAGGCACCTGGGAGAGCTTGGCAGCGACGAGCTCTTCGGCAATGGCGAACAGCGGCTTCGGTTATGGCAGCTACCTTAGTAGGAGGACGAAATCAATGAAGGTGAAAGAGGGTAAGTGCACATGATGTCACAGTGAACTCGTATGGCATATTTTCTGGCTCGGGAAGGCTCTAAAGTGCCTGAATAGACATCGGCGATCTTCGGATTCCAACGAGGAAGATGACAGTCGTTAGCACGATGCAGTGTGTCTAGGCTCGAGTTCTTCTATGGAGATGTTCAAGGCATCTAGGCGGAGCTCCTAGATTTGTTGGTATGGCAAGGGGTGGCCGCGAGGACAGAGGGTGGCGGCAAAGTTTTCTCTCCGAGACGCTCTAGAGAGAGCTAGAGAAGGGGAGAGGGATCTTCAAGAGAGTGAAGATGTAGAGGAGGCCATGCACATCTCTAAGGCTTGAAGATATGCTCGGGGCCCGTAGGGTAGCGCGAAGCAGGAGGTGGCCGTCCAAGCACAAATGCGCAACATGCATCATGCTCCTAGAGGGGTTGTAGATGACCCTGCCCCTCAATGGGTTTGTCTGGGCCGAAACTTACAACAGGTAAGGCCCAGGTACAATACTTCTTTTCTTTAATTCTTAGATTTAAAAAAACTGACGAGTGGGACCGAACAGCAGGACAAATACCACCCTTGATCGTGTCCGCGTTAGTATCCAGTCTGGGCAAACCACCTAGGGAGTGTCTGGTATGGGATTGTTTGGGGGGTAAGGGAACCGAAAAAAGTCAGGGGGTAATGTGAACCACCAACTTTGTTCAGGGTAGTAAAATAGAGTTTTTCTTATAATACCTGTGGTGATTTTGACAAAATTATGCAATCTAAAAACGATAACCATAATAACATAAACCATAAGAGTACCTTCGGAAAATTAAACTTTCAAGGGATGTATCAAGGGGGAGGAAGGATGGATCAAAGGGCATCCAGCAGTGAACATGCATTGTTAGAAGGGCAGCGGAGCTTTCGAATCTCGCGCGTGTCAATGACTTAGGAGGCGGCGTGACACATGAGCTCATGCGCACAAGCTAGTGAAGAGCGATCGCCCGGGTTTCTTGACACAATGATCTCAGATAAAGAGAGATGAGGAAGGACAGGGGGAGAGCAAGAGGTAATGAGTGACGCAGGAATCACCAATATTCTTCGCCGGTGCTCTGATGAGGTGGAAAGGCAGTGATGCGAAACAACCGCGAGGCAAGGAGGATCAAGGGTGGTGACTCAACTCGGGTCGGCCGGCGCAAGATTGGCTTTGAGTGTTGGAATCAGGCTGCTTCGTGGCTTCATGCCCTAGCACAGCTTGTGGGTTGGGCGAGTAGGCGCTTCACTCTAAGGCGTTGCAATAGCTCCCGATGGCTAGATCAAAATGGTTGTGGCTGGTGCGGTTGGATGAAGGGTGACAAGCAAGCGGCAGCAGGCGGATAACAATGTGTAGTGGGGGAGACAAGTGGCGGTCGGGTCGAAGGGAAACCAGAGGTTTGCCCCCTCCTAATTAGGGTTTTCTCCAAATGGAAGGTTGAGCCTTCTGTATTCAGCAAATGAATTTTTGTTCTATTTGCGCTCATTTTGGAGGGTTTTCAGTAGGCTAAATGGCCAAGGGGTGAGACAAAAAAAGAGGCCTTGTAGTCAATTTATCTGTTTCTTTCGTTTCACGTGTGCCTTGTATTTCACCTTCTCAGCCTTCTAGGATCATGCCACCTATCAGATGACGCATTATAATGCCTTTCCTTGATATCTTTATTTAACCTATCCATGTGTTCCTGCTCACACTCAGTACCGCCTTGGTGCATGAACACATTAGGTTTTTGGTTTGAAGAATCATCAAGTTGATTTCCATTATCATTAATGAGATCCTTAATAGGGAGCAAATCTCCATCTTAGTGGTGATCATATGCATTCATAGGAGTTGAGCGATCTTGAATGATCTCAACAATATCAGGACAAATTTCTTTTCTATCCCACTTGGACCTCCCATCCCTAGCAACACCAGCCATTTTATCCTTTTTAGGCTAATGATAGTGGATGTTAAATAGTCTCATATATGTGTCTCCCTTCCAGCTTATCCAACAATATTTTGATTCTCTCTGAAATAGTCAAATAGTGTGTATATTGTGAAGCAAAAGACATCACTTCAAAAAATAACTTGGGACATACAAAGTGAAAGTTGTTGTGACTGAAAGAAAGATAGGTTGAACTACAATGCAGATAAAGCACACATGCATACTATGTGCAAAATATTTAGATATGCATAATGAGTCAAACAGCAAAAAAAATTAACTTGCTCAAAAAGTTGTATGACAAAGTAGGATCCAAAGCACGAAAAAAACATTTTCTAGAGGGGCATGTATTTTCACTAATAGCGGAAGAGCTCCTTCTATGAAGCCAGGACATGAGATATGTTTTGAGAGTGTCTTAAAACTATATCACATGTGGTACATTTAATGTCACATGTACATTCCAAATTTCACACATGATACAGGATATCTTAATAGACACACTGAAAGAGAATTTTCCTTTCTATTTGCCCCCGAACTCCATATGTGAACTAAAGTGACATACATGTCTATGCAGCAAAACATTACATGATTTTTTGCAAATCAAGGTAAAAATATTTATAACATGGAAACAAATACTTATAAATGTTCAACATCAGCAGTGTGTGATAACCCACAAGTGTAGGGGATCGCAACAGTTTTCGAGGGTAGAGTATTCAACCCAAATTTATTGATTTGACACAAGGGGAGCCAAAGAATATTCTCAAGTATTAGCAGCTGAGTTATCAATTCAACCACACCTGAAAGACTTAATATCTGCAGAAAAGTATTTAGTAGCAAAGTAGTATGGAAGTAACGGTGACAGTAGCAGAAGTAACAGTAGAAGTTTTGTAGCAATCGTAACAGTGGCAACGGAAAAGTAACGAAGCAAAGATCATTATGAAACGGACTCGTAGGCAATGGATCAATGACGGATAATTATGTCGGATAGCATTCATCATGCAACAGTTATAACATATGGTGACACAGAACTAGCTATAATTCATCAATATAATGTAGGCATGTATTCTGAATAGAGCCATACATGCTTATGGAAAAGACCTTGCATAACATCTTTTGTCCTACCCTCCCGTGGCAGCGGGGTCCTATTGTTAATCCTACTAAATCACATGCATATGCTGAAACAACATGTAGTTGCCTAGGCGGCTTTGATCTAAATGATGAGAAACTAATGTACTATGTGTGTGCTAAGTGTATGAACATATTTGAGACCTACAAGTGATGGGATGGTTGATGGGCAGTGGCGACCCCCCCCCCCTTTGTCCGCTGCAAAATAACGTCCAGAATTTTATTTAGTCTAATTGTATAATCTGGAAGGTATTGTCTGGCCAAGTTATTCAAATATGGAAAGACATATGTATCTAAATTAGGAAAATAATCATAAATAAAAGGTTTCAGTTGTGGATATAAAATGAAATCAGAAAATAAAGACTATTTAGAAGCCATCAACAAAAATAAGATTAAAAAATGATGGCACTTGGGGCATAGGATTTGAAAGGAGTACCATTGCCCATGATGTCGAAGTAGATGTTACTAGACCGCCAAACAATGAGAAGGAACTGCGATGCAAACAATTGAATTTTAGTTTAAGAGTAGGAAAAAATCGAGGCTTGTGTACTTCAGTTTCCAAAATGAAGATGCATTAACCCTACGGTTTTCAATAGCGCGGGCCGGCAGGATTGTGTGGCGGCGGTGGCGGCCAAGGGAGAGGGTCGCAGGCGGGAAGGATCATGAGGTGGCACGGGCCGGGAAGATTGTGGGGCGGTGGCTGCGCAAAGGGAGGGTCAGAGGATGGAAGGATTGTGGGGCGGCGCCGCCATCTAAGGGAGAGGGTCGCAAGCCGGAAGGATTGTGGGGCGGCACGGGCCGGCAGGATTCTACGGCGGTGGCGCTGGCCAAGGGAGAGGGTTGCGACGGGGGGACAGGAGTGGGTCCGCAAGATTGTGGGGCGGGCGGCGGTGGCCAAGGGATAGGGTCGGAGGCCGGAAGGATTGTCGGGAGGCGCGGCCGATAGGATTGGGGGGTCGGCGGTGCAACCGTCCAAGGGAGAGGGTCGCAAGCTGGAAGGATTGTGCGGTGGTGCGCGCCGGCATGATTGTGGGGCGGCGGCGGCCAAGGAAGGGTCGGAGGCCGGAAGGATTGTGGGGTGGCACGGGCTAGCAGGATTGTGGGGCGGCGCGGGCCGTCCAAGGAAGAGGGTCGCAAGCCGGAAGGATTGTGGGGCAGCGCAGGCCAGCAGGATTGTGCGGCGGCGGTGCCGGCCAAGGAAGAGGGTTGCGAGAGGGGACAGGCGTGGGTCGGCAAGATAGTGGGGCGGGCGGCGGCGGCCAAGGGATATGGTCGTAGGCCGAAAGGATTGTCGGGAGGTGCGGGCCGGCAGGATTGTGCGGCCGGCGGCGCCACCGTCCAAGGGAGAGGGTCGCAAGCCGGAAGGATTGTGGGGCGGTGCGGGACGGCAGGATTCAGGGGCGGCGGCGCCGGCCTAGGGAGAGGGTTGTGGGAGGGGGGCGGCGCGGGGTAGCAAGATTGTGGGGCGGGCGGCGGCGGCGGCCAAGGGAGACCACAGGAGAGGTTTTGGTGGGGGGTGGCTGGCCGATCTAGGTTTCAATGGGGATTCAGCAAGCAAATAGAAAAAAACAGTGATACATCAACATATGATTTTTTGCATCCCAACTCTAAAAGAAAAATATGCCCAACAAGGTTAACTACATGTATAAGGTTAGTTTGTAACTAGAATTTATTGAACTTTCCCTATGACAGTGCATAAACAACGTTCCTCTCGATATGTGGGCAGGCTCAATATCCACTGCCTACCATCCCCATGCAGATGGATATGGAAATCATATTGCTGGTCAAAGAAAACATTCTACTTCTAGTTATTGATGATTTAGGAAAGATTAAGTACTAGAGACCTATGAGTAGAAAGAACTTCCATGTGGATGATGCTTTATGTTTTGTACTAAAAAAATGATACTAAGAGCCTAATACATCTATTCTTCAGCTGTCATTTTAGAGAGAGTTTCTAGTTCACACTGGTGGCATAGCCCGGAATAAAATGGAGGGTGTGCACACTCCAAAAAAAATCTACCTAATCTAAGTGTCACACAATATTCGGCAAAAGAATGACATAAATAGCTCAATCAAGGTTCACAACATTCTAGTTCAAGAATAACGATGGTGGATTTAACCAAATTACACACTCTAAAAAGGATAACCATAGTAACATGCGCCAGAAGAGTACTTTCAAATAATTGTACTTTGATGGACGGATCAAGGAGGAGGGAGGAAGAACTAAGGAACTCGAGAAATAGGTAGGAAGGATCAAAGGGATATCTGGCGGTGAACCTGCGATGTTACATGGTGGCAGCACTTCCAAATATCGCGTGGGTCAATGGCTCAGGAGGTAGCGCAACGTGAGAACTCTTGCGCACGAGCTAGGGCAGAGGAAGCGCCCAAGTTTTCAGACAAAGAGATTTGAGGTAGAGAGAGATGCATAATCAAGGGTAGGGGAGAAAGAGGGAATACGATGCCGTAGGAATTGATACGTCTCCAACGAATCTATAATTTTTGATTGCTCCATGCTATATTATCTACTATTTTCAATGTTTATGGGCTTTATTATACACTTTTATATCATTTTTGGGACTAACCTATTAACCCAGAGCCCAGTGCCAGTTTCTGTTTTTACCTTGTTTTAGGGTTTCGAAGAAAAGGAAAACCAAACGGAATCCAATTGACATGAAATTTCATGGAACTCATTTTTGGAAGGAAAGAAGCCCAGAAGACTTGGAGTGCATGTCAGGGGACCTACGAGGATGCCACGAGGCAGGGGGAGCGCCCTCCACCCTCGTGGGCCCCTCGTGGCCCCCCTGACGTACTTCTTCCGCCTATATATCTCCATATACCCTAAAAACATCCGGGAACACAATAGATCAGGAGTTTCACTGCCAGAAGCCTCTGTAGCCACCGAAAGCCAATCTAGACCCGTTCCGGCACCCTGTCGGAGGGGGGAATCCCTCTCCGGTGGCCATCTTCATCATCCCGGTGCTCTCCATGACGAGGAGGGAGTAGTTCTCCCTCGGGGATGAGGGTATGTACCAGTAGCTATGTGTTTGATCTCTCTCTCTCTCTCGTGTTCTTGAGGTGATACGATCTTGATGTATCGCGAGCTTTGCTATTATAGTTGGATCTTATGTTTCTCCTCCCCCTCTACTCTCTTGTAATGAATTGAGTTTCCCCTTTGGAGTTATCTTATCGGCTTGAGTCTTTAAAGATTTGAGAACACTTGATGTATGTCTTGTCGTGTGTATCTGTGGTGACAATGGGATACCACGTGATTCACTTGATGTATGTTTTGGTGATCAACTTGCGGGTTCCGCCCATGAACCTATGCATAGGGGTTGGCACACGTTTTCGTCATGATTCTCCGGTAGGAACTTTGGGGCACTCTTTGAGGTTCTATGTGTTGGTTGAATAGATGAATCCGAGATTGTGTGATGCATATCGTATAATCATACCCACGGATACTTGAGGTGACATTGGAGTATCTAGGTGACATTAGGGTTTTGGTTGATTTGTGTCTTAAGGTGTTATTCTAGTACGAACTCTAGGGCTGTTTGTGACACTTATAGGAATAGCCCAACGGATTGATTGGAAAGAATAACTTTGAGGTGGTTTCGTACCCTACCATAATCTCTTCGTTCGTTCTCCACTATTAGTGACTTTGGAGTGACTCTCTGTTGCATGTCGAGGGATAGTTATGTGATCCAATTATGTTATTATTGTTGAGGGAACTTGCACTAGTGAAAGTATGAAACCTAGGCCTTATTTCCTGTCATTGCAATACCGTTTATGCTCAATTTTATCACTTGCTACCTTGCTGTTTTTATATTTTTCAGATTACAAAAACTATTATCTACTATCCATATACCACTTGTATCACCATCTCTTCGCCGAACTAGTGCACCTATACAATTTACATTGTATTGGGTGTGTTCGGGACACAAGAGACTCTTTGTTATTTGGTTGCAGGGTTGCTTGAGAGAGACCATCTTCATCCTACGCCTCCTACGGATTGATAAACCTTAGGTCATCCACTTGAGGGAAATTTGTTACTGTCCTACAAACCTCTGCACTTGGAGGCCCAACAACGTCTACAAGAAGAAGGTTGTGTAGTATACATCAAGCTATTTTCTGGCGCCGTTGCCGGGGAGGCTAGGTAAGCGGCACTCACACCCCATCAACTAAGCTCTTTTCTGGCACCGTTGCCGGGGAGGTGAGTGCTTGAAGATATATCTTTAGGTCTTGCAATCGAGTCTTTTAGTTTCTTGTTTTATCACTAGTTTAGTTCATAAAAGAAAATTACAAAAAAATGGAATTGAGAGTACCTCATATGCTTCATCTTTTTAATATCTATTATGAAAATAAGGATTCCGAAAATTGTGCCAAAGTATTAGAATAAGAATGCATTAGAATGTTTGGCACTAAATATTTGAATGATGTGCATGATTGCAATGTTGTTAGTATGAATTCCTTGAATATCCATGATGCTAATGATATGCAAAGCCACAAGCTTGGGGAAGCTATGTTTGATGAAGATGATAATTTTGTCCCCCAAGTTTTGTTGAGCAAATTTATTATGATGAAAGCATGCCTCCTATTTATGATGATTATATTGATGAAAGTGGAATTGGAGAGGTCATGACTTTATTTTGTGATGAATCCACTATTTCGGAAGAGGTTCCAATTGATTATGAGAACAAAGTTGTTATCTATGATGATTATTGTAATGACTTGTATGCTATAAATAATAATTATATCCATGAATCTTGTCATCATGATTTTAGTTTTCAATTGGATTATGCCTCACATGATAGTTATTTTGTTGATTTTGCTCCCACTATTATTCATGAGAAGAAATTTGCTTATGTGAAGAGTAATAAAAATTATATGCTTGTAGATCATGAAAAGAATGCTTTAGGTGCTGGTTATATTGTTGAATTCATTAATGATGCTACTGAAAATTATTATGATGGAGGAATATATGCTTGTAGGAATTGCAATAATATAAAGTTTCCTCTCTATGTGCTTAAAATTTTGAAGTTTTGCTTGTTTTACCTTCCTATATGCAATTTGATTCTTGTTCCCACAAGTTGTTTTCTCACAAAATACCTATGCATAGGAAGTGGGTTAGACTTAATGTGCTAGTCATATTCTTTATGATGCTCTCTTTATGTTTCAATTCTTATCCTTTATGTGAGCATCATTGAAATCATCATGCCTAGCTAGGGGCATTAAACGATAGCGCTTGTTGGGAGGCAACCCAACTTTATTTTTGTTCCTTGCTTTTTGCTCCTGTTTAGTAATAAATAATTCATCGAGCCTATGTTTAGATGTTGTTTTATGCTTTTAATTAGTGTTTGTGCCAAGTAGAACCTTTGGGAAGACTTGGGGGAAGTCTTTGTGATCATGCTGTAAAAAACAGAAACTTGAGTGCTCACGAGAATTGCTGCCATTTTTTATTGGATAGTTATATTTAGTTAATTCTTTTTGAATATGATTAATAGATAAATTCCTAAGGTCCAGAAATTTATTTGAGAATTTTATGAGTTACAGAAGTATACGTTTGATCTAGATTACTACAGACTGTTCTTTTTTTAACAGATTCTGTTTTTCATGTGTTGTTTGCTTATTTTGATGAATCTATGGCCAGTAAAAGAGTTTATAAACCATAGAGAAGTTGGAATAAAGTAGATATAACACCAATATAAATAAATAATGAGTTCATTACAGTACCTTGAAGTGGTGATTTATTTTCTTATACTAACGGAGCTTACGAGTTTTCTGTTAAGTTTTGTGTTGTGAAGTTTTCAAGTTTTGGGTAAGGATTCGATGGATTATGGAATAAGGAGTGGAAAGAGCCTAAGCTTGGGGATAACCAAGGCACCCCAAGGTAATATTCAAGGACAACCAAGAGCCTAAGCTTGGGGATGCCCCGGAAGGCATCCCCTCTTTCGTCTTCGTTCATCGGTAACTTTACTTGGAGCTATATTTTTATTCGCCACATGATATGTGTTTTGCTTGGAGCTTCAATTTATTTTGTTAGGATTTGCTTGATGTTATTTATAAAAATGTTTTGCATATTTTATTTCAATAAAAGTGGCATCGATAGCCTTTACTATGCCTATTGTAGAAGTCCACATGTTGCTGTTTGAAACCAGAAAGTTTACTGCTGTTGCAATAATTCCCTAGAAAAGTCAGAATGTGATAAAATGTTGAAACCTTTTGAATATTAAGATCTGATAAATTTAATACAGTGGGAATTTTCTTTCATAATTTTTTGAGCTAGGGAAGTATGGATGTTGCAGCATTCTTTACAGACTATCCTGTTTAGGCAGATTGATGTTATGTTTGCATTGTTTGCATATGTTTGCTTCTTTAATGATTCTATTTGAGGATAGGACTATTAAATATGCAGAGGCATTTAGTATGCAATGTTGAATAATAACTTTAGTGATTTGCTATAGTAGAGTATGATAAGGTTTTTGCAATGGTTTATACTAACTTATCTCACGAGTCCTTGTTGAGTTTTGTGTGGATGAAGCTTTTGAGATTTAGGGAGACCGTGATATGAGAGGAATTAAGGAGACACAAAAGCTCAACCTTGGGGATTCCCAAGGCATCCCAAGATAATATTTCAAGAAGTCTCAAGCATCTAAGCTTGGGGATGCCCCAGTTGGCATCCCACCTTTCTTCTTCAACAACTATCGGTTAGTTTCGGTTGATCCTAAGTTTTTGCTTCTTCACATGATGATTGCTATTCTTAGAATGTCATTTTATTTTATTTATTTTTGCTTGATGTTTGAATAAAATATCAAGATCTGAAATTCTTAAATGTTAGAGAGTCTTCACATAGTTGCATAATTATTCAACTACTCATTGATCTTCACTTATATCTTTCGGAGTAGTTTGTTGTTGCTCTAGTGCTTCACTTATATCTTTTAGAGAACGGTGGTGGATTTGTTTTATAGAAATTATTGATCTCTCATGCTTCACTTATATTATTTTGAGAGTCCTAAATAGCATGGTAATTTTCTTAAAATCCTAATATGCTAGGTATACAAGATTAATAATAAAACTTTCTTATGAGTGTATTGAATACTAAGAGAAGTTTGATGCTTGATGATTATTTTGAGATATGGAGGTAATAATATCAAAGTCGTGCTAGTTGAGTAGTTGTGAATTTGAGGAATACTTGTGTTGAAGTTTGCAAGCCCCGTAGCATGCACGTATGGTAAACGTTGTGTAACAAATTTGAAACATGAGGTGTTATTTGATTGTCTTCCTTATGAGTGGCGGTCGGGGACGAGCGGTGGTCTTTTCCTACCAATCTATCCCTCTAGGAGCATGCGCGTAGTACTGCGGTTTTTGATGACTTGTAGATTTTTGCAATAAGTATGTGAGTTCTTTATGACTAATGTTGAGTCCATGGATTATACGCACTCTCACCCTTCCATCATTGTTAGCCTCTTCGGTGCCGTGCATTGCCCTTTCTCACTTTGAGAGTTGGCGCAAACGTCGCCGGTGCATCCAAACCCCATGATATGATACGCTCTTTCACACATAAACCTCCTTATATCTTCCTCAAAACAGCCACCATACCAACCTATTATGGCATTTCCATAGCCATTCCGAGATATATTGCCATGCAACTTTCCATCATTCCGTTCATCATGACACATTCATCATTGTCATATTGCTTAGCATGATCATGTAGTTGACATAGTATTTGTGGCAAAGCCACCATTCATAATTCTTTCATACATGTCACTCTTGGTTCATTGCATATCCTGGTACACCGCCGGAGGCATTCATATAGAGTCATCTTTGTTCTAGTATCGAGTTGTAATCATTGAGTTGTAAATAAATAGAAGTGTGATGATCATCATTATTAGAGCATTGTCCCAAGTGAGGAATAAAAAAAAGAAAGGCCATAAAAAAGAGAAGGCCCAAAAAAGAGAAAAAGGCCATAAAAAGAGAAAAGGCCCAAAAAATGAGAGAAAAAGAGAGAAGGGACAATGTTACTATCCTTTTACCACACTTGTGCTTCAAACTAGCACCATGATCTTCATAGTAGAGAGTCTCTCATGTTATCACTTTCATATACTGGTGGGAATTTTTCATTATAGAACTTGGCTTGTATATTCCAACAATGGGCCTCATCAAGTGCCCTAGATCTTCATGAGCAAGCAAGTTGGATGCACACCCACTAGTTTCTATTGTTGAGCTTTCATACATTTATAGCTCTAGTGCATCCGTTGCATGCCAATCCCTACTCCTTACATTAACATCAATCGATGGGCATCTCCATAGCCCATTGATTAGCCTCGTTGATGTGAGACCTTCTCCTTTTTTGTCTTCTCCACACAATCCCCCTCATTATGTTCTATTCCACCCATAGTGCTATATCCATGGCTCACGCTCATGTATTGCGTGAAAGTTTATAGGTTTGAGATTACTAAAGTATGAAACAATTGCTTGGCTTGTCATCGGGGTTGTGCATGATGAGAGCATTCTTGTGTGACGAAAATGGAGCATGACTAAACTATATGATTTTGTAGGGATGAACTTTCTTTGGCCATGTTATTTTGAGAAGACATAACTGCTTAGTTAGTATGCTTGAAGTATTATCATTTTTATGTCAATATGAACTTTTGTCTTGAATCTTTCGGACATGAATATTCATACCACAATTAAGAAGAATTACATTGAAATTATGCCAAGTAGCACTCCGCATCAAAAATTCTGTTTTTATCATTTACCTACTCGAGGACGAGCATGAATTAAGCTTGGGGATGATGATACGTCTCCAACGTATCTATAATTTTTGATTGCTCAATGCTATATTATCTACTGTTTTGAATGTTTATGGGCTTTATTATACACTTTTATATCATTTTTGGGACTAACCTATTAACCTAGATCCCATTGCCAGTTTCTGTTTTTACCTTGTTTTAGGGTTTCGAAGAAAAGGAAAATCAAATGGAGTCCAATTGACCTAAAACTTCACGGAACTCATTTTTGGAAGGAAAGAAGCCCAGAAGACTTGGAGTGCACGTCGGGGGACCTACGAGGAGGCCACGAGGCAGGGGGCGCGCCCACCCCCCTAGGGCGCGCCCTCCATCCTCATGGGCCCCTCGTGGCCCCCCTGACGTACTTCTTCCGCCTATATATCTCCATATACCCTAAAAACATCTGGGAACACAATAGATCGGGAGTTCCGCCGCCAGAAGCCTCCGTAGCCACCGAAAACCAATCTAGACCCGTTCCCGCACCCTGCCGGAGGGGGGGAATCCCTCTCCGGTGGCCATCTTCATCGTCCTGGTGCTCTCCATGACGAGGAGGGAGTAGTTCTCCCTCGGGGCTGAGGGGATGTACCAGTAGCTATGTGTTTGATCTTTCTCTCTCTCGTGTTCTTGAGGTGATACGATCTTGATGTATCGCGAGCTTTGCTATTATAGTTGGATCTTATGTTTCTCCTCCCCCTCTACTCTCTTGTAATGAATTGAGTTTCCCCTTTGGAGTTATCTTATCGGCTTGAGTCTTTAAAGATTTGAGAACACTTGATGTATGTCTTGCCGTGCGTATATGTGGTGACAATGGGATACCATGTGATTCACTTGATGTATGTTTTGGTGATCAACTTGTGGGTTCCGCCCATGAACCTATGCATAGGGGTTGCAACACGTTTTCGTCAATATTCTCCGGTAGGAACTTTGGGGCACTCTTTGAGGTTCTATGTGTTGGTTGAATAGATGAATCCGAGATTGTGTGATGCATATCGTATAATCATACCCACGGATACTTGAGGTGACATTGGAGTATCTAGGTGACGTTAGGGTTTTGGTTGATTTGTGTCTTAAGGTGTTATTCTAGTATGAAGTCTAGGGCAGTTTGTGACACTTATAGGAATAGCCCAACGGATTGATTGGAAAGAATAACTTTGAGGTGGTTTCGTACCCTACCATAATCTATTTGTTCATTCTCCACTATTAGTGACTTTTGAGTGACTCTTTGTTGCATGTCGAGGGATGGTTATGTGATCCAATTATGTTATTATTGTTGAGGGAACTTGCACTAGCGAAATTATGAACCCTAGGCCTTATTTCCTATCATTGAAATACCGTTTACGCTCACTTTTATAACTTGCTACCTTGCTGTTTTTATATTTTCGGATTACAAAAACGGTTATCTACTATCCATATACCACTTGTATCACCATCTCTTCGCCGAACTAGTGCACTTATACAATTTACATTGTATTGGGTGTGTTGGGGACACAAGAGACTCTTTGTTATTTGGTTGCAGGGTTGCTTGAGAGAGACCATCTTCATCCTATGCCTCCTATGAATTGATAAACCTTAGGTCATCCACGTGAGGGAAATTTGCTACTGTCCTACAAACCTCTGCACTTGGAGGCCCAAGAACGTCTACAAGAAGAAGGTTGTGTAGTAGACATCAGGAATCACCGGCAATCTTCGGCGGCGCTTCGACAATGTGGAAAGGCGGCGATGTGATACAACATCGGGGCGAGGAGGATCTCGAGCGATGACGCGGCTTGGGGCGGTGGGCCCAAGACTCGCTCTAAAGGCTAGGATCGGGCTGGTATGGGCCCTAACATAGCTGGTCGGTTGGGCGAGTAGGCCTGATCTAGGAGTTGGATCAGCTCCCGCCGGCCAGATCTACGTGGTTGTGGCTAGTGTGGGTGGAGGATTGGTGACAAGCGGGTGATGGGGCATGGATCCCGATGTGTAGTGGAGGAGACATGTGGCAGCAGGGTGGGATGAAAACAAGGGGTTTGTCCCCCTCCTAATTAGAGTTTGCTCCAAATGAAAGGCGGGGCCTTCCTTTTCTTTTAAGTAAAGGGGTTTTGGGTTGTGCTTGGGCTGGTTCTGAGGTTTTTCTATGGGCTAGATTGCCCAAGGGATGAGATAAAAAAGAGGCCTTGCTAGCCTAACAAAGCATTATTTCTATTTTCCTCCCATTTTTCTTTGCTTTTTCTATATTTTTAGACATTTGATTAAAATATATATTTTTTGAAAAATAAATCACTGAAAATTTTAGATGTGTATTTACTAAATTGTTCACGTGGTTTAAAGAAATATTCGCACATTTTTCATAAAAAGTTTATACATTTATGAAAATATTCCTGACATTTAAAAAATTATTTGAACCATTCAACGAAATGTTGGTGACATATTATAATTTTTTTGCACCATTGAAATGTTCACACATTTAAAAAATCATGATATTGTTTTAAAATGTTCATGACATGCCAAACTTTGTTCACCTGAATTTTAAAAATGTTTATGGCATATATAAAACAACATGTAATGATTTTAAAAATGGTCAAAACACTTACAAATATTCACAGGTTTATAAAATGTTAAGAAGTCATTGAATTTAAAAATGTTCACCCGTTTTAAAATATGTTCATGACATTTTTTAAAAGGTTCATGCAAATCTCACTTGATGGATTTCGATGACCACAACTAAAGGCAGCACTGAAACATAGTAAGAAGACAAAATCGATGGACCATTGGTGGAGCCTCGTCAACATATAACTCGAAAGCATAATAATGGTACTTACTTACCTTGTGAAAAAGGCCCCCTTGATATCATCAAGTTGGATCATACCATCCCATAAAATTTATACATCGATGGAGATATTCACTAGTGCAGAAAAGCCTAGCTATGGCGTGCCAAAAAGGGCTTTACTGGCATGGACGCCCGATGCCACCAATATGGTGCCATTGTTAAGAAATAGTGCTGGCGTTGGTGGCGACGTCAGTAGTATTCAGGATATCTATGGCGTTGGATAAAATTGCATGACGGCAATATCATATGTACCTATGGAGTTGGGACTTCTCCGCATAACATAAATATGTAGAAACCTTGGAGGCATTGCATATCTTTGCACGCCATTACTTAGTTTGAAAACATCTGAAAAACGTTGTCACAATGGCGGAAAAACGGTGCACGGCAGGCATTGCCGGCCGGCCAATTCTGATGAAAGCTGGATGCACGCAAGGGCTCTGGGTGACCAGCGCGATGAGGCACGTCGGCTAGTTGTTGCGGCGGGAACCAGGGTGGCTGGTGCTACTGGCGGCGGTGCTCGGGTGCATGCGGGAAGCTGTGAAGGACCATGTAGACAGGCAAGATGAGTAGTGGGGTGGCAAGTACGGGGCCACAAGAGCTTGCGCGACAGCGCGAGGCGCCTGGGAGAGCTTGGCAGCGACGAGCTCTTCGGCAATGGCGGACAACGACTTAAGTTATGGCAGCTACCTTAGTAGGAGGACGAAATCAACGAAGGTCAAAGAGGGTAAATGCACATGATGTCACAGTGAACTCGTATGGCCTCTTTTCTGGCTCAGGAAGGCTCTAAAGTGCCTGAATCAACATCGGCGATCTTCGGATTCCAACGAGGAAGATGACAGTCGTTAGCACGATGCAGTGTGTCTGGGCTCGAGTTCTTCTATGGAGATGTTCAAGGCATCTAGGCGGAGCTCCTAGATTTGTTGGTGTGGCAAGGGGTTGCCGCGATGGCAGAGGGTGGCGGCGAAGTTTTGTCTCCGAGACGCTCTAGAGAGAGCTAGAGAAGGGGAGAGGGAGCTTCAAAAGAGGCAAGAAGTAGATGAGGCCATGCACATCTCTATGGCGTGAAGATATGCTCGGGGACGCGGAGGGCAGCGCGAAGCAGGAGCTGGCCGTCAAAGCACAAACGCGCAGCATGCAGCATGCTCCTAGAGAGGGGTTGTAGATGACCCTGCCCCTCAATGGGTTTGTCTGGGCCAAAACTTACAACATGTAAGGCCCAGGTACAATACTTCTTTTCTTTAATTCTTAGATTTTAAATAAACTGGCGAGTGGGACCGACCCGCATGACAAATACCACCCTTGACCGTGTCTGCGTCAGTATTCAGTCTGGGCAAACCACCTAGGGGGTGTCTGGTATGAGATTGTTTGGGGGGGGGGTAATGGAACCGAAAAAATTCAAGGGGTAATGTGAACCACCAACTTTGTTCAGCGTAGTAAAATAGACTTTTTCTTATAATACCTGTGGTGAATTTGACAAAGTTATGCAATCTAAAAAGGATAACCATAATAACATAAACCAGAAGAGTACCTTTGGAAAATTATACTTTCAAGGGATGTATCAAGGGGGGGAGGAAGGATCAAAGGGCATCCAGCAGTGAACATGCATTGTTAGAAGGGCAGCGGCGCTTTCGAATCTCGCGCGTGTCAATGACTTAGGAGGTCGCATGACACATGAGCTCATGCGCACAAGCTAGTGCAGAGCGAGCGCCCGGGTTTCTTGACACAAAGATCTCAGATAAAGAGAGATGCGGAAGGACAGGGGGAGAGAAAGAGGTAATGGGTGGTGCGGGAATCACCCACAATCTTCGTCGGTGCTCTGATGAGGTGGAAAGGCGGTGATTCGAAACAACCGCGAGGCAAGGAGGATCAAGGGTGGTGACACAGCTCGGGTCGGCCGGCGCAAGATTGGCTTTGAGTGTTGGAATCAGGCTGCTTCGTGCCCTAGCGCAGCTTGTGGGTTGGGAGAGTAGGTGCTTCAATCTAAGGCGTTGCAATAGCTCCCGACGGCCAGAACAAAATGGTTGTGGCTGCTGCGGCTAGATGAAAGGCGACATGCTAGCGGCAGCAGGCAGATAACGATGTGTAGTGGAGGAGACAAGTGGCGGTGGGGTCAAAGGGAAACTAGGGGTTTGCCCCCTCCTAATTAGGGTTTTCTCCAAATGGAAGGTTGAGCCTTCTATATACAGCCAAGGAATTTTTGTTCTATTTGCGCTCATTTTGGCGGGTTTTCAGTAGGCTAAATTGCCAAGGGGTGAGACAAAAAAGAGGCCTTGTTATCAATTTATCTGTTTCTTTCTTTTCACGTGTGCCTTATGTTTCACATAACAAAGCTTTATTTATATATTTTCCACACATTTTTCTTTGCTTTTGCTATATTTTATAAAGGTATTAAATATTTTTTTAAACACACTAAAAATGCCTATTGTGTATTTACAAAATTGATTACGCGGCTTAAAGAATATTCATACCTTGATAATAAAATGTTTATATATTTATGAAAATGCTCATGACATTTAAAAAATTATTTGAACCATTCAAAAAATGTTCATGGCATTTTATGAATTATTTGCACCATTCAAGAGAAATGTTCGCACGATAAAAAAATCATGATAATTTTTAAAATGTTCATGCCATGCCAAACTTTGAGCATGCAAATTGTAAAAATGTTTATGACACATATAAAGTGCTTTTAGCCATTTAAAAAAGCTCAAAACACTTACAAAATATTCACATGTTTATAAAATGTTAAAACATAATGAAATTTAAAAATGCTCACCCATCTTAAAATATGTTCATGACATTTTCAAAAATGTTCATGAAAAACTCACTTTATGGCTTTCAAAAACCACAACAAAAGGCCACCCTAAACAGAGGAACAATACAAAGATGATGGACCATTGGTGTGCCCGTGTCAAAATATAACTCGGAAGCATAATAATCGTACTTAATTACCTTGTTAAAAAGGCCCCCTTGATATCATGTTGAACCATACCATCGCATAGTGTTGTATAGACCGAACAAGGTATTCATCCAATAACTGACTTCATATCGTCATCTCAAAGGGGATGTTAGGCTACTAGAAGTAATATGTGTTATTTTACAATCTTGTACATCAAGCCCTAGAATTTAATAGTTATTATAGATAATTTCACTTTTTCACTAAGCATCATACAAAGGTAATATATATATATGGCAACATTACTCTAATCAACCTTTCAACTATCAAAAAGTGCCACTATTTAACTCTTATATATTGATTATCTCCAATATCTTACATCCAATTTAAGTTTCTATTAACCTAAAAGTTCAAAAGATATCTTAAATTAACAAATCATCTAGAAAATCAAAATGAATTATAGATGTTCACTGACAGTAGAATACAAATAATGATAATAAACAACTTATGTAGTTCTTTCTTCTAATTTGTACTGAAAAGAAGATGATATGGTGCTTGTGTATAAAAAGAGATGATCAACATGTAAACTTAATGAAGAAGTGTAGGCCCTAGCTTTATTTACTTATGCATCATAATCATTAATTATATCTTGGATGCAGTAATAGCTATGTTTCAAGTCCTGAATAGCTCACAAGTTAATTTTCAAAAAACATACACGAAACACAAAATCATAATTCCAATAAATGCACAATAAAAATTCGATCATTTTCATCACAAAAAGGGAATTATATACTACATGTCTTCAACACCAACAAAGGGAAATAACTAGTGGTTCATGCATCTAGACCAGAAAACCTCTTGAAGATGTACTGCAAGTGCGCTGCCTCCATGCATCATATACTAGATGACCTCCTAGAAGAATGAGCACAGTAAACAGTTGTGCCCCATCCATCGCCACGTCTTCTGTCTTTGCCATTTCTGCACATACTTGGTTACGAGTTGCCTTTTTCAAAGTTAACTTACCCCAGTCAACATTATTATGAACCTTCTCAGCCTTCTAGGATCATGCCACCTATCAGATGACGGATTAGAATGCCTTTCCTTGATATCTTTATTTAACCTATCCACCTGTGCCTGCTCACACTCAGTACCGCCTTGGTGCATGAACACATTAGGTTTTAGGTTTGAAGAATCATCAAGTTGATTTCCATTATCATCAATGAGATCCTTAATAGGGAGGAAATCTCCATCTTAGTGGTGATCATATGTATTCATAGGAGGAGAGTGATCTTGAATGATCTCAACAATATCAGGACAAATTTCTTTTCTATAACACTTGGACCTCCCTTCCCTAGCAACACCAGCCATTTTATCCTTTTTAGGCTAATGATAGTGGATGTTAAATAGTCTCATATATGTGTCTCCCTTCCAGCTTATCCAACAATTTTCTGATTCTCTCTAAAATAGTCAAAGAATGTGTATACTGTGAAGCAAAATACACCACTTCAAAAAAAAACTTGGGACATACAAAGTGGTAGTTATTGTGACTAAAAGGAATATAGGTTGAACTACAATGCAGATAATGCACACATGCATACTATGTGCAAAAGATTAGATATGCATAATGAGTCGAAAAGCAAAAAAATTAACTTGCACAAAAAGTTGTATGACAAAGTAGGATCCAAAGCACGAAAAAAACATTTTCTAGAGGGGCGTGTATTTTCACTAATAGCGGAAGAGAGTGTCTTAAAACTATCTCACATGTGGGACATTTAATGTCACATGTACATTCCAAATTTTAGACATGATACAGAATATCTTTATAGACACACTGAAAGAGAATTTTCTTTTCTATTTGGCCCCGAACTCCATAGGTGAACTAAAGTGACATACATGTCTATGCAGCAAAACATTACATGATGTTTTGCAACCGAAGCTAAAAATATCTATAACATGGAAACAAATAACTATAAATGTTCAACATCAGCAGTGTGTGATAACCCACAAGTGTAGGGGAGCCAAAGAATATTCTCAAGTATTCACAAGTTTTCGAGGGTAGAGTATTCAACCCAAATTTATTGATTTCACACAACAGGAGCCAAAGAATATTCTCAAGTATTAGTAGTTGAGTTGTCAATCAACCACACCTGAAAGACTTAATATCTGCAAAAAAGTATTTAGTAGCAAAGTAGTATGGAAGTAACGGTGATAGTAGCAGAAGTAACAGTAGAAGTTTTGTAGAAATCGTAACAGTGGCAATGGAAAAGTAACAAAGCAAAGATCATTATGAAACGGACTCATAGGCAATGGATCAATGATGGATAATTATGTCGGATGGCATTCATCCTGCAACAGTTATAACATAGGGTGACACAGAACTAGCTATAATTCATAAATATACTATAGGCGTGTATTCTGAATATAGCCATACGTGCTTATGAAAAAGAACTTGCTTGACATCTTTTGTCCTACCCTCTCGTGGCAGCGCGGTCCTATTGTTAATCCTACTAAATCACATGCATATGTTGAAACAACATGTAGGTGCCTAGGCGGCTTTGATCTAAATGATGAGCAACTAAGGTACTATGTGTGTGCTAAGTGTATGAACATATTTGAGACCTACAAGTGATGGGATGGTTGATAGGCAGTGGCGACCCCCCCCCCCTTGGCCACTGCTAAATAAGGTCCAGAATTTTATTTAGTCTAGTTGTATAATCTGGAAGGTATTGTTTGGCCAAGTTATTCAAATATGGAAAGAAATATGTATCTAAATTATGAAAATAATCATAAATAAAAGGTTGCAATTGTAGATATAAAATGTAATCAGAAAAAAGACTATTTAGAAGCCACCGACAAAAATAAGAGAAAAAATGATGGCAATTGGGGCATAGGAGTTGAAAGGAGTACCATTGCCCATGATGTCAAAGTAAATGTTACTAGACCACCAACCAATGAGAAGGAACTGTGATGCAAACAATTGAAGTTTAGTTTAAGAGTAGGAAAAAATCGAGGCTTGTTTATTTCAATTTCCAAAATGAATATGCATTAACCCTAAGGTATTCGCTAGCGCGGGCCGGCAGGATTGTGGGGCGGAGGAGGTGTCCAAGGGAGAGGGTCGCAGGTGGGAAGGATCGTGAGGCGGCGCGGGCCAGCAAGATTGTGGGGCGGCGGCAACCAAGGGAGGGTCGTTGGTCGGAAGGATTGTGGGGCGGCGTGGGCCATCAGGATTGTGGGGCGGCCTCGCCGTCCAAGGGAGAGGGTCGCAAGCCGGAAGTATTGTGGGGCGGCGCGGGACGGCAGGATTTTGCGGCTGCGGCGTCGGCCAAGGGAGAGGGTTGCGAGGGGGATAGGCGTGGGTCGGTAAGATTGTGGGACGGGCAGCGGCGGCCAAGGGATAGGGTCGGAGGCCGGAAGGATTGTCGAGATGCGCGGGCTGGCAGGATTGTGGGGCTGGCGGTGCCGCCGTCCAAGGGAGAGGCTCGCAAGCCGGAAGGATTATGGGGCGGTGCGGGCCGGCAGGATTCGGGTCGGCGGCGCCGGCGTAGGGAGAGGGTCGCGGGAGGGGGCGGCGCGGGGCGGCAAGATTGTGGGGCGGGCGCCGGCGGTGGTCAAGGGAGACCCAGGAGAGGTTTGAGTGGGTGGGGGTGGCTGGTCGATCTTGGTTCTTGTAACATCCCAAATTTGCAATTTGGAATGTTATACATAGATCATCATGCATATCATATTTTCTTGCATTTTGGTTGATCCTAGAAATTTCACGCAACTCAAGGACCCTCGGAGAGAGTTGGACATTTCGTTATTTTCATATTTGAGTTCTCTCAAATTTTGAAAAGAGGATCATTTGATTTATTTATTTTATCTTCAATTATTTTCCGGTGTCAAAATATATGAGAGAGGGAATAATATGACTTTCCCAAATTTAGGAAAAATGAAGATTTAATAAATAGATCAATTTTGGTTTTGCCGGAGTTTTATTTGCGTTTTATTTGGATAGGGAAAAATGCGCGTTTTCAAAAATTGCATTTTAGGCCCGGAGAAAAGTTCATTTTGTTCGGCTCATTTTTAGGAGTCGGGGAAAATTTACTTTAGATTTTTCGGAGTTCGTTTAGATTTTCTTTTTGTTTTTCTGCGCGGAACCGATTTAAAAAAAAGGAGCCTCCCGCCAGGCCAGCCGGGCCAAAGGCCCAGCCAGCCGACCCCTTCCCTCGCGCACAGCGCAGGTGCCAGGCGCCAGGCGCCCAGGCAGCCGCCGCCGCTCCCTGGCCGAGTCCCAGCGGGACTTAGGTCGGTTAGCCCCTCCCCTTTCCTTTGTTTTGGTTTCCTATTCCTAGTCTATTTCTTGTCCCCTACCCCAAGTCTCCTCTCCCCTCACCTATATAAATACCCCCACCCCCCCCCTCTAAAACATCAAATCAAAAGCCCTCTCCTCCCCAAGCCCCACACCACCCCGCGCCTCCCCAAGCCCCGCACCACCCCGCGCCCCTCACCACCGCCGCCGCCGCCTTAGCCGCGCCGCCCCTCACCACCGCCGCCGCCGCACCTTGCCCACGCCGCCGCCGCCCTACGCCGCCGTTCGCCGAAGCCCCTCGCCAAGGTTGCCCCGCGCCGCGTCTCTTTTTCTTCCTCGGTTCGGTTTTTCTTATAAACCGTTCCGATTCTTTTCTTCTCTTCCGATTCGTTTTCTTTCCGGTTCTTTTCTAAACCGTTCCGGTTTCTAGATCGGTTTTTCGTTTCGGTATTTTTCTCTGAAAACCCTAGATCGGTTTTCGTTCTTCTTTCGGACCGTTCGTCTCAACGAACGTGATCACCGATTTTTTTCCCGGTTAACGACGCCCGTTCGTTTAATCGTTCTTCTTTTCTTTTCGTCGGATTTATTCCGCGATCGTGATCTCAGATCCGATCTTTGTTCTAGTCTTTCTTCTCGCTCGTTTATCGGAATCAGGTGATTCAAGCGCCTGGAGTTTCGTTGCGAAACCGCCGTTCCGTCTAATCAACTTGAACAAGTTTTTGCCCCGGTAAAAAAATTGACCTAGTTTCAACTTGCTAGAACCGAGTTGTTTTCTTCCACCGTTTGTTTTTCCGTCGTCTGTTCGGTTCTTTCTTTCTTTGCAACCGGAGTTCTTAAATTGAACTTTCTGGTTCGTTCTCTTGTTCGAGTTTTACCTGTGCATTAGATGAGTACTTATTGTATGCTTGTTGTTTGTCTGCGATAGATCACCCGGATTGCGCTGCTTGTTACTTCGAAACCCTAGGTCTCGCGGATCATCAGCAAGGCAAGTAACACTTTGATCATACCTTTTCTACAACCCAGTTTTATTGCATTAGATCAATCCTTTCACATTGCATGATTAGGATCTAATTAAATTGTGGGATGGGAAGTAGATGAGGTAGTACCTATTACCTGTTTATTATCAAACCTTTGGGAGTTACTTCTGCGTTTGCTTATTATGCCATGCTATGCTAGTAGACGTGGATTGGGTGAGTGAAATCCATGACAGATGTGAGTTGATAATTTTAATGGTTTATCTAAGGTGGCAACTTAAACACACATCTGGGTGGATTGAGGCACCTGATGTCTATCAGGACTTGCCTATTTTTTTTTCGGACCGCCACCCAGGCTCAAAGGGATCATAAGATAATTCATGCTAGAAACTTCCGTGTGCAGCCACATGCTACTATGGGCTCTGGCATAGTTGACTAAGTTGTGCGAACTCTTACGGGGTGGACTAGCAGATGTAGGGGTTGTAGGTGGTACGGTCTACCCCACATGTAAGGTGCTAGCGCTTCTGAAAGACTATATCTCGGTCATCCGTTTCTCAAACACCATGTAGTGCAGGAAAACAAACAGAGGCGATCGAGTCATGTGGGGAAAAGTGCGCAAACCTCTGCAGAGTGTACAAACTAATCATGATTAGCCGTGTCCCCGGTTATGGACAACTTGAGTATCTAGTACTTGAATATCATTGTGAATCTCAACATGTTACTTCTAATTAATGTTGTTGGGTTTTAATTACTTTTAATTGGGATTGAGAATGCTGTCAACCATTCTCAATGTTTCACAACCACCATGATAGTTAAATAAATTTATTCCTTTGTAGTAGGGAAAAACTGGCTTTACGCAAAAACTGTAACCATAGAGCTTTCCACCAGCCACATATGCATATAGTATAGCTGTTTCATTCCATTACTCTCTATGTGTTACTTTGCCAGCATATTCCATGTGCTGACCCGTATTCGGGCTGCAACTTCTTATGTTGCAGACTTTTCAGACGACGAGTAAAGTGCTTTTAGGTCGTGGCCCTATACTCAGTGATGCCGTTGGAGTTGATGGTCCCATTTACCTTCCAAGTCTTCCGCTGTTTTCGACACTATATGGCCTTAAGCCATATTTATTGTAATAAGTCTCTTTGAGACAACGATGTAATAAGTGTGTGATTGCCACTCTGCTATAAATCCTTCGATGTACTGTGTGGTGTCAGCATTACTGATCCAGGGATGACACCTGAGCACAGAGATCAGACTGTTTGAGGTCTGGTCGCCACAGTTCTAGTGGGGATTCAGCAAGCAAATAGAAAAAAACTGTGATTCATCAACATAGGAATTTTTGCATCCCTACTCTGAAATAAAAAATATGCCCAAAAAGGTTAACTACATGTATATGGTTAGTCTGTAACTAGAATTATTGAACTTTCCCTATGACAGTGCATAAACAACGTTCCTCTCGAGCTGTGGGTAGGCTCAATATCCACTGCCTACCATCCCCATGCAGATGGATATGGAAATCATGTTGCTGGTCAAAGCAAACATTCTACTTCTAGTTATTGATGATTCAGGAAAGATTAAGTACTAGAGACCTATGAGTAGAAATAACTTCCATGTGGATGATGCCTTATGTGTTTCTACTAAAAATGATACTGAGAGCCTGCTACATCTATTCTTCAGCTGTGATTTTAGACAGAGTTTTTAGGTCACACTGGTGGCATAGCCAGGAATAAAATGGAGGGTGTGCACACTCCAAAACAAAACTACCTAATCTAAGTGTCACACAATATTCGGCAAAAGAGTGGCATAAAGAGCTCAATCAAGGTTCACAACATTCTAGTTCAGGAATAACGATGGTGGATTTAACCAAATTACACACTCTAAAAAGGATAACCATAGTAACATGCGCCAGAAGAGTACTTTCAAAGAATTGTACTTTGATGGACGGATCAAGGAGGAGGGAGGAAGAACTAAGGAACTCAAGAAATAGGTAGGAAGGATCAAAGGGATATTTGGCGGTGAACATGCGATGTTACACGGTGGCAGCACTTCCAAATATCGTGTGGGTCAACGGATTGTGAGGTGGCGCAACGTGAGAACTCTTGCGCACGAGCTAGGGCAGAGGAAGCGCCCGATTTTCATACAAAGAGATTTGAGGTAGAGAGAGATGCATAATAAAGGGGAGGGGAGAAAGAGGGAATACGATGCCGTAGGAATCACCGGCAGTCTTTGGCGGCGCTTCGACAATGTGGAAAGGCGGCGATATGATACAACATCAGGGCGAGGAGGATCTCGAGCGGTGACGCGGCTTGGGGTGGTGGGCCCAAGACTCGCTCTAAGGGCTAGGATCGGGCTGCTTTGGGCCCTAACATAGCTGGTCGGTTGGGCGAGCAAGCGTGATCTAGGAGTTGGATCAGCTCCCGCCGGCCAGATCTAAGTGGTTGTGGCTGGTGTGGGTGGAGGAATTGTGACAGGCGGGTGACGGCGCGTGGATCCCGATGTGTAGTGGAGGAGACATGTGGTAGCAGGGTGGGAGGAAAACAAGGGGTTTCCCCTCCTAATTAGAGTTTGCTCCAAATGAAAGGTGGGGCCTTCCTTTTCTTTTAAGCAAAGGGGTTTTGGGTTGTGCTTGGGCTGGTTCTGATGTTTTTCTATGGACTAGATTGCCCAAGGGATGAGATAAAAAAGAGGCCTTGCTAGCCTAACAGAGCATTATTTCTATTTTTCCTCCCATTTTTCTTTGCTTTTTCTATATTTTTAGACATTTTATTAAAATATATATTTTTTGAAAAATAAATCACTGAAAATTTCAGATGTGTATTTACTAAATTGTTCACGTGGTTTAAAGAAATATTCGCACATTTTTCATAAAATGTTTATACATTTATGAAAATATTCCTGACATTTAAAAATTATTTGAACCGTTCAACGAAATGTTGGTGACATATTATAATTTTTTTGCACCATTGAAATGTTCCCACATTTAAAAAATCACCATATATTTTAAAATGTTCGTGACATGCCAAACTTTGTTCACCCAAATTTTAAAAATGTTTATGGAATATATAAAACAACATGTAACGATTTAAAAAATGGTCAAAACACTTACAAATATTTACAGGTTTATAAAATGTTAAGAAGTCATGAAATTTAAAAATGTTCACCCATTTTAAAATATGTTCATGACATTTTTTTAAAAGGTTCATGCAAATCTCACTGTATGGATTTCGATGACCACAACTAAAGCCGGCACTGAAACATAGTAACAAGACAAAATTGATGGACCATTGGTGGAGCCTCGTCAACATATAACTCGAAAGCATAATAATGGTACTTACTTACCTTGTCAAAAAGGCCCCCTTGATATCATCAAGTTGGATCATACCATCCCATAGAGTTTATACATCGATGGAGATATTCACTAGTGCAGAAAATCCTAGCTATGGCGTGCCAAAAAGGGCTTTACTGGCGTGGATGCCCGATGCCACCAATATGGTGCCATTGTTAAGAAATAGTGGTGGCGTTAGTGGCCACGTCAGCAGTATTTTGGATATCTATGGTGTTGGATAAAATTGCATGACGGCAATATCATATGTACCTATGGAGTTGGGACTTCTTCGCATAACATAAATATGTAGAAACCTTGGAGGCATTGCATATCTTTGCAAGCCATTACTTAGTTTGAAAGCATCTGAAAAACATTATCACAATAGCGGAAAAACGGTGTTGTGGCAGTGTTTTTTAAGATCAAATATATTTAGAGCTGGGTTCGCATGCCAGAATAAGGAAACTGGTAACATTGTTTAAAATACTTCCATGGTAATTATGTGTAGCACTTAATTAAGATAGCTAGGCAAAGTTTTGGAGTACAATAAGACGACAGAACGACATGTGTAGCTCATCGAGTAGTTTGCAGAACCACAACAGCATAACTAGCAATTTTCACATGAAATTGACCATATTGGAGGCCTACTGCCAGAAGATTTTGAGTTTTTGAGCTTTTTTGTTATATTCCATTGATTAAATAAATTTATGTACATTCACCAAAAGTAATTCAAAATTAAACTACAAGTCTGTTATAGTTTGGTTACAAAGTGTCGGAAAATCATTTTAAGGTACTTAGCTAGGATTGTATGCAGTGTTCACAAAAAATTTGAATGATTCAACCCCTTTCTATGAATTGCCATGCTGACAATGTTGACCCCATTTTGCAAAAAGTGAATGAAAATGAAAACAAATTCAAAAAATGCAATCCTTTTGCATGGAGTCCTTTTATGTGTACTACTTTCTAGGAAAAATGATAAACTAGGACATTTTGTTGTAAAACAATATTTTTTTTCAAGTGCCAAAAGAGGTTTTTGTTGTGTATGAAGCAAGTAGAACAAATAAGAAGAAAACAAATCGTGTATCCAATTTTCACACAAAGTATACCATATTGTCAAAAGATTTTGAGCTTTTGAGCTTTTTTGCGCTATTCCATTGATTATATAAATTTCATGACATTTGAAGAAAATAATTCAAAATTGTACTACTAGTGTGTTATAATTTGGTAAAAACAATTGGGAAAGACCATTTCCTGATACTCAAGTAGGATTTTATGTAGTATCCACAAAATATTTGACAGATTTAGAGAGCGGCGATTCAGTGCCCAGGCTCATCTGCACCCACACTGAAGAAAAATTCAAAACAAATTCTAGAAAAGTTGAAAAAATCCATTTTTTTTGCATGTAGATAATTTGGTGCGTGAGGTTCGCTCCAAATTTCATATCATTTGGACATCTGAGTAGCTCTCAACAAAAAAGTCAAATTTGGGTTCTGTAAAAAAGATTACTGTTCGGGTACTGCTTTGAAATATTTTGTATTTTTTGCTGAGCTACTCCTAAGTTCAAATGATTAGAAATTTAGAGCGCACCTCACACATCAAATTATCTACCATGCAAAAAAACATTAGATTTTTTTGAATTTTGTGAATTTTTCTTGACCGGGTGCAGATGAGCCTGGCTCAAAAATGGATATCCAAAACATTCAACACCTTTGCCACAAATAGGACTAAAATAAGATTTATTTTGAAACTTGAATCAACTGCCTGGATTGAAAATTAATATTTTATGAATTTCTTAAGTTGATCGGAAATTCAAAAATGTATACCACATTATTTGCACTTAAAACCCGCAAAGAGTAGGCCGACCCAATTACTGAAAGCCCACACTGAGCAGCGCCAAGGTGTCCAGGTGGGCCCACTCATCGGGCTATCATCCAAGGCCCACTCGTTTGGAACCCACCCAGGTAACGGTCAAAACTAGTTTGACCCAATGGAAGGGCTCCATTTGGGAATTTGTGAGGCCGGGGTGAAGACGGGAGAGGAAAACTGAGGCATATTAAGGAGGCGGGGCAAAACTTAGTAGTGCTAAGGAACCAGGGGCACAAAAATAGAAATCCCTATATTTTAACACCACTATACAATCACTACTGTAGGATGCTGCTAACGCGACACTACGATCGGAGACCATTTGACGAAACTGTGTGCGATGCATTAATCGCAAACGGTGATGTAAGAAAACCATCAAAAAAGAAGCAAAACGTTCGCGATGAATGATACATCAAACACGGTTCAGATTTTAGTTGCATGTGCGATGAGGGGCATACGGTTGATCTGTACGAACTGTTTGTGATGAGACAAAACAACAGAAATGGATAGCCAGATCAAGGTGTCTGCGATATACGGCATACAGTTCACTCTGATGAACCGTTTGCGATGATTGAAGTGAACACAAACGATTCGGTGTAACAAGATGTGTGGGATACCCGGCAAATAGTCGGTAATCAGAATTGTGTGCGATCATTATAGAGAGCCCATATAGTCTTTTTTTGTGAATTGTGTTCTCGTCAGGGCACACAGTTCAACAAACCAACCTGTTGGCGATAATGTAGAAGATCTCTGTCAAATACATATTATTAACCATTTGTGATGAGATTGATAGGATAAACAAAGATATATACAGTCTGGTTAGTTTAGTCCTTCTTCTTCTTGTTGTTGTTGTTGGATGGCCCCGCGACATCGTCTTGGCCGGGACGCTTCTTGCCACTGACCGTTAGCTTTTCATCACCGCCGTCGTCATCGTCATTGCTGTCGCCGTCGTCCTCCTCCTCGTTCGACCATTCCTCCCTATCATCATTGTCGTCCTCTTCTTCGTCCTCCGACGGCTCCTCATCCGTCTGGTTGTCATCTGACGACTCCGGAGGCGGCATCCCTTCCATGAACTGGATATAATTGAGGTCTGGGCTCGACGCCAAACTCATGGAAGATGAGAGGGATGATTCCGATGTTGACCTATCATCGGGTGCCAGACTGTTGGCCGAACTATCGTCCTCGCTGTCGCTCGACATGGCTGCAGAGTGTGTGCCAGTGTGTAGCGCGGCCTGCCGGGGACGATGAAGATGGTGGACACTTAAGTAGGGTATGCAGAGAAGAGGAACTACCAATTGAAGCGGGGGGGGGGGGTTCTTGCGCGGGGGGGGATTGAAGCTGGGGTTGACATATTATCTAATCGCTGATATAATCAACCGCAATTATTTGTACCCTGACGCTCCAAATTCCCGGGGTTGCGCAGGACTCCTATTGGCTATTTGGCTGGTTTCCTTTTTCAGGAGAAAAACAAGGAACGAGTTTTGGGATTATGCACCGGTACGAGTATGAACGGAGTAGGACAGTTGGCAAGCAATACATTGAGCCCTTCTTATTGATAAATCCAATAATAATCAAACTAGAAAAGAAAAGAAAAAATACAAAGAAAAATATCTGCACGAATCTTCGCGTAACATCAATGGCATAGGACCTAGATGTGCATTAATCAGAGCACATCTAGATGTGCTTTAGCAATACTGTCAAACAAAACCCCTAATCATCATTGCAAACAGCGCAGAGAACATGACTAATGCGACAACCACAATTACACATGCTAATTCCTTCTTGTCTCTTGCTTTCATCTGTTGCCTGTGATTGATTCTTTCTTGCTTCATCGTATTGATTGTACATTCCAGATCAGCCAGTTTCTTCTTCAACTTTATGTTATCTTCTGCGAGCTTGGTGATAACACTCCGAGCCCTGCCATACCATTCTTCATCCAGCCAGTTAACAAAGGCAAAAGCCTCGTATCCCTGCCAATGTTAAATAGTATTCTGGATGAGCGGTGTCATTAACTGAAGTAAAATGATGAACTTAATTATCACTAACCTCTAAGGGGCAACTGAGAAACCGCCTGCCAATGTCGAATCCCTCCATGCATACACGTCGAGCGGGAGTGTGCCCGTGCACACAACTCAGCTTTTGGTACTTCTCGGTGGCGCAAAACTCAGAGTCGAACTCGTGTTGTGGGAGTCTGGAGTCAAGCTCCAGATTCGGCGACAGATCGCTTTCCTTGGGTGGGGGTCAGTCAGGACGGATTCAGCAAAGAGCTATACTTTGGACATGCTAAAAAAGATCAGGATAGATTGGAACTTGACAGGATGATTCGGATCCGTAGTACACCTGCCTTCTAATGACCTTAGGCAAGTGCTCGGCAGCGACCGCCGTTGTGGCGGCGATACGAGCAGGAGCAGCCGCACCGAAACCATCAGCACCACTTGTCTGCATTCCCCCAATGTCAGCGCCACGCGAGGGAATTTGGAGGCTATGTAGGAATTTGGGGGAAATGGGGAAACTGTGGAGATAAGCTAACGGTCGGGAACTACTTATGGCACTATATGTTGTATACGGCACACTGTTTATACATGTCGTTTGTGTTAGGTATTACAACGTCACACAGGATTTCCGCACCAAACTGTGTGAGAAGAACGTAGGTTAGACACGGTTGCCGTTACATAAGCGTATGCGATGTACTACCCTGTCCATATAATTGAGTTACAGTGAGATGCCGTGTAAACAGCCGCTCTATGGATATCCATCAAAAAAATAGCCGCTCTGCATATAGAGATGGCGGCGGCGGCCTAGGCAGCGGCTACCGGAGAAGAGGTAAATCCTCAGTCGGTGGGCGGTGATGGCGTCATAGGAGGTCAATCATTGGTCTGCGGCGGGAGATAGGAGGAGCTCAACCATCGAGGTCGGCGGCGGCGTGATTCGAGCACATCCATCGTGCTCGATGGCGGGATAGTGGAGGTCGAACTTCAGGCGGCAGCCACCCTAAGCTTTGCTACTCGACCCTGCTGTCTCAGTGTGCCGCCGCATCGCGCTTGTCTATCTGCTGGGTGGAGGTCGTCGTGCTGCTAATTAATTAAGGTATTCTTTTCGTGAGTGGCTTAATTAAGGTATTCAATTCCTAAGTGTAGTGTTGTACTAGTACTCTGCATGTAAATTGACTGGCCATTAATTTTTGTCATTGCATGTCTGGATAACAACATGGAGCGCCCTCAGTAATTATTAAAATAAAACCTTGTGATTTATGCACGCATCTTTGGGCATCAGTTAATCCGTGTATTAATGTTGTTGTTTTGTGTTTAATTACCATTCGTGTGCTGCAGATGGAACGATGTCCATGGATGAAGAATCGGAAAACCACAGATTTTATCAATGGCGTGACAGAGTTCATGAATTTGGCTGAAAGTAGAAAGAGGAGAATTAGTGATGTGGATTACATCCTGTGTCCATGTACTGATTGTGCCAATACAGAGCCACATGAAGTTGCAGATGTCCAGATGCACTTAGTCTCTAGGGGATTCATGGATGGATATACACGTTGGACCAGACACGGTGAAAAGGAGGTCATGGATGAAGATACCCAGGGCAGCGAGATGCCAAACCCCGATCAGTGTCACATGGATGTTGAATCTAACATCGGGGCAGAGGCGTCAAGCTACCAATGGAACACTGGAAAGCCGAAACGCCCACTGGAAAACCAAGACGTCGACGCAGATGACGAAGATCTTGATATGCCAGATTTTGCTGCTATGATTGCAGATTTTGAGGGCCCAAAAAGGATATGATTGGGTACAAGGATCTGCCAACCATTGATGCAGACTCCAAGAAAGAAATGTATCCAGGTTGCAAAATGAAATATTCCAGGTTGAGTGCCACCCTGACGCTTCTCAGATTTAAAGCAGCAAACGGTCTATCAACAAGGGCTTCATAGAGATGTTAAGTCTTTTCAAAGATATTCTTCCCGAAGATAATGTGCTCCCCAGAAGCACAAATGAAGCGAAGAAAATTGTTTGCCCATTGGAACTTGAAGTATAGAAGATACACGCTTGTGTGAATGATTGTATATTGTACCATGGTGAGTACAAAGATTTGCGTGCATGTCCCACATGCAAGCATGCATGATACAAGTGCAGGAGAGCAAAGGACAAGTACAAATTGGACGACAAGATCAAGACAGGAATCCCGTTCAAGGTTGTTTGGTACTTGCCTTTAATTCCAAGGTTGAGGCATTTGTTTGCAAACCCTAGGGAGGCAAAGAGGTTGCGGTGGCATCATGACGAGCGAATTGCGGATAGGTTTATGAGGCACCCGAAAGATGGGGCTCAGTGGGAATTAATCGACAAAAAGTTAGAAAATTTTGCCAAGGATCCTAGAAGTATAAGGCTTGGGGAGTGTACTGACAGGATGAATCCTTTTGGCGATATGAGCACCAATCACAGCACATGGCCGGTGCTTCTGTGCATATATAACCTAGCTCCTTGGTTGTGTATGAAGAAAAAATACATTATGATGTCAATGATTATCCAAGGCCCGAAGCAACCTGGAAATGAAATCAACATTTACTTTCACCTACTTGTAGAAGAACTGCTGACAGTGTGAATAGATGCGCCTGCTGTAAAATGTTATGATGCTTACAGAAAGGATATTTTCGATCTACATGCGATGTTGGTGCACACCATTCAAGATATGCCGGCATTAGGAAACACATCGGGGCAGAAAACAAAGGGAGATATAGGGTTTGTCACATGCATGGATAGGACAGCTAGCAGAATACTTCCCAACTCGCGCAAAATAGTGTATTTGCGTCATCATAGGTTCTTACGGAAAAATCACCCATACAGAAAGATGAAAGCTGAATTTGATGGTACAACAGAGGCAGGTGCGGGCCCAAGACCCTATGACGGGGAGGTGGTCCACAACATGGCTAAACAAATTAATGTTGTGCTTGGCAAGAACCACCCTTTGACGGTGAAACAAACACCCAAGGATCAAGTGTTTAATAAAAATCGGTGTTCTGGAAATTACCTTACTGGGAGATTCTACGTGTACATCACTGCATCGATTTCATGCACATAGAGAAGAACGTATGTGAAAGCATCCTTGGTACTCTGCTCAAGATTAAAGGTAAAAGAAAGGATGGTGACGGTTCACAGCTCGATATGCTTGCTTATCAATCAAAACACAAGAGTGAATCAGAAGATGATGACAAATTCATCAAAGCTCACCAGAGTTACAATTTCAGTACAAAAGAAGCAACACAGTTCTTCACATATTTATTGTCAGTTAAGACACGCTCTTCCTACTGTGCAAACATCAGAAGTCTCGTGGATGCGAGCTCAGGTAAAATGAAGTTGGGACACATGAAGTCACATGATTGCCATGTAATGTTGACACAAATCCTCCGGGTGGCCATCAGGAATCTGATGGACAAAGATATAGGAAACACACTCATTGACATTTGTGATTTCTTCAACCAACTATGGCAGAAAGTTGTAAATCCTGAAGAGTTGGATCATATGTAAGATGATATTGCAAGAATATTGTCCAACCTTGAGATGTTTTTCCCACCGTCATTCTTTGATGTCATTGTCCATCTCACTGTGCACCTTGTCGACGAGATAAAGGATTGTGGTCATGTGTTTCTTCGCAACATGTATCCCTTCGAGCGGTTCATGGGAATACTGAAGCACTTTTGTCAGAACCAAAACCATCCAGAGGCAAGTGATAACCCACAAGTATAGGGGATCGCAACAGTTTTCGAGGGTAGAGTATTCAACACAAATTTATTGATTCGACACAAGGGGAGCCAAAGAATATTCTCAAGTATTAGCAGCTGAGTTGTCAATTCAACCACACCTGGAAACTTAATATCTGCAGCAAAGTGTTTAGTAGCAAAGTAATATGATAGTAGTGGTAACGGTAGCAAAAGTAATATTTTTGGTTTTATAGTGATTGTAACTGTAGCAACGGAAAAGTAAATAAGCGAAGAACAATATCTGAAAATCTCATAGGCATTGGATCGGTGATGGATAATTATGTCGGATGAGATCAATCATGCAGCAGTTACAAACATAGGGTGACACGGAACTAGCTCCAGTTCATCAATGTAATGTAGGCATGTATTCTGAATATTGTCATACGTGCTTATGGAAAAGAACTTGCATGACATCTTTTGTCCTACCCTCCCGTGGCAGCGGGGTCCTATTGGAAACTAAGGGATATTAAGGCATCCTTTTAATAGAGTACCGGACCAAAGCATTAACACATAGTGAATACATGAACTCCTCAAACTACGGTCATCACCGGTAAGTATCCCTATTATTGTCACTTCGGGGTTAACGGATCATAACACATAATAGGTGAGTATAGACTTGCAAGATAGGATCAAGAACTCACATATATTCATGAAAACATAATAGGTTCAGATCTGAAATCATGGCACTCGGAACCTACTGACAAGCATTAAGCATAGCAAAGTCATAGCAACATCAATCTCTGAACATAGTGGATACTAGGGATCAAACCCTAACAAAACTAACTCGATTACATGATAAATCTTATCCAACCCATCACCGTCCAGCAAGCCTACGATGGAATTACTCACGCACGGCGGTTAGCCTCATGAAATTGGTGATGGAGGAAGGTTGATGATGACGATGGCGACGGATTCCCCTCTCCGGAGCCCCGAACGGACTCCAGATCAGCCCTCCCGAGAGAGTTTAGGGTTTGGCGGCGGCTCTGTATTGTAAAATGCGATGAATCCTTCTCTGATTATTTTTCTCCCCGAACACGAATATATGGAGTTGGAGTTGAGGTCGGTGGAGTGTTAGGTGGCCCACGAGGCAGGGGGCACGCCTAGGGGGGTAGGCGCGCCCCCACCCTCGTGGACAGGGTGTGGGCCCCCTGACGTGGATTCTTCTTCCAGCATTTTTTATATATTCCAAAAATAATCTCCGTTGATTTTTAGGTCATTCCAAGAACTTTTATTTCTGCACAAAAATAACACCATGCTAATTCTGCTGAAAACAGCGTTAGTCCGGGTTAGTTCCATTCAAATCATGCAAGTTAGAGTCCAAAACAAGGGAAAAAGTGTTTGGAAAAGTAGATACGTTGGAGACGTATCAACTCCCCCAAGCTTAAACCTTTGCTTGTCCTCAAGCAATTCAGTTGATAAACTGAAAGTGATAAAGAAAAACTTTTACAAACTCTGTTTGTTCTTGTTGTTGTAAATATGTAAAGCCAACATTCAGGTTTTCAACAAAGATTATGAACTAACCATATTCATAATAACATTTAGGTTTCATGTTTACTCATATCAATGGCATAATCAACTAGCGAGCAATAATAATAAATCTCGGATGACAACACTTTCTCAAAACAATCATAATATGATATAACAAGATGGTATCTCGCTAGCCCTTTCTGAGACCGCAAAACATAAATGCAGAGCACCTTTAAAGATCAAGGACTGACTAGACATTGTAATTCATGGTAAAAGAGATCTAGTCAAGTTATACTCAATGTAAACTAACAGTAATAGATGCAAATGACAGAGGTGCTCTCCAACTGGTGCTTTTTAATAAGAGGATGATGACTCAACATAAAAGTAAATGGGTAGGCCCTTCGCAGAGGGAAGCAGGGATTTGTAGAGGTGCCAGAGCTCGGTTTTGAAATAGATATGAACAATATTTTGAGTGGTATACTTTCATTGTCAACATAACAACCGAGAGATCTCGATATCTTCCATGCTACACACATTATAGGCGGTTCCCAAGCAGAATGGTAAAGTTTATACTCCCCCACCACCAACAAGCATCAATCCATGGCTGGCCAAAACAACGGGTGCCTCCAACTAATAACAATCCTGGGGGAGTTTTGTTTGCAATTATTTTGATTTCATTTGAGCATGGGACTAGGCATCCTGGTGACCAGCCATTTTCTCGTGAGTGAGGAGCGGAGTCCACTCCTCTTGAGAATAACCCGCCTAGCATGGAAGATACAGACAGCTCTAGTTGATACATCAGCTATTCAAGCATACAAAACAGAATGTTTATTTGAAGGTTTAGAGTTTGGCACATACAAATTTACTTGGAATGGTAGGTAGATACTACATACAAGAAGGTTTGGTGGACTCATATGGAATAACATTTGGGGTTTATGGAGTTGGATGCACAAGCAGTATTCCCGCTTAGTACAAGTGAAGGCTAGAAGAAGACTGGGAAGCGACCAGCTAGAGAGCGACAACAGTCATGAACATGCATTAAAATTAATCAACACTGAATGCAAGCATGAGTAGGATATAATGCACCATGAACATTAATATCGTAGAGGCTATGTTGATTTTGTTTCAACTACATGCGTGAATATGTGCCAAGTCAAGCCACTCGAATCATTCAAAGGAGGATACCACCCTATCATACCACATCACAACCATTTTAATAGCATGTTAGCACGCAAGGTGGACCATTATAAACTCCTAGCTAATTAAGCATGGCATAAGCAACTATAATATCTAATTGTCATTGCAAACATGTTTCTTTCATAATAGACTCAATCAGGAACGATGAACTAATCATATTTACAAAAACAAGAGAGGTCGAGTTCATACCAGCTTTTCTCATCTCAATCAGTTCATCATAATCATCATTATTGCCTTACACTTGCACGACAGAATAGTGTGGATAATAATAATAGTGCACATGCATTGGACTAAGCTGGAATCTGCAAGCATTCAATTCATGGGAGAAGACAAGGTAATATGGGCTCTTTGTTAGATCAACAATAATGCATATGAGAGCCACTCAACATTTTCATTATGGTCTTCTCCTCTAGACCCCCAAAGGAAAGAAATAAAACAAACTATTTACACGGGAAAGCTCCCAACAAGAAAAATAAGAACGAGAGATCTTTTTGGGTTTTCTTTTTAATTACTACTACTACAGGTATAGAAAGTAAACTAGCTAAAAGCTACAACTAATTTTTTGTTTTTTCTTAAGGTTTTCAAACACACAAGAAGAAATCTTAAAAAGAAATTAAACTAGCATGGATGATACAATGAAAAAGTATGAGCACCGACAACTGGCATGAGTGTGTGAGCATGAATGTAATGTCGGTGAGAAATATGTACTCCCCCAAGCTTAGGCTTTTGGCCTAAGTTGGTCTATGCCCATGGATCAAAACTGTAGTTGGGGTCGTACTGAGAATGTTCCTCAGATTGCCACTGGCTGGCGATCTCTTCCGGATTCCACTGATAAACGGACTGACGGTGAGGGTCAGATGGTGGCTCCGGCTCTGCAGCTGACATCTGGCTCCGGTAGGCATGAATGGCCTCCGGCAGAATAAGGTATATGCCTGAAAATATGTTGAACAAAGAGGGCACGGGCAAGGTAATAAACTCACAATATTTTTTGTTAAATATCAATCTATATTTGAGTGTCTTATTCTTATCCTTAACAATAAACTCATGTGCTACCATACTCTTATAACCTAGAGCAATAGGAGGCAGCAACTTTTCCTCTTTCTCATAATGCCTGATAGGTATGTTAAAGTGTGCAACAAGGCACGAGGCAAAGATGCCTCCGAGGACGGGGCCCTTAGTACGGTTCAGATTTAACCGTTTAGCAACAATAGCGCCTAAACTGAAAGTAGTATCCTGAAACAAGGCATGGCGCAAAATAACAATATCAGGGGCACTAAGGTTTCCACAGTTCCCGTGACCAATTATTGCTAGGTGCGCCACTTGTAACAGGAAAAAAATTGGTTTCGAATTTTTTTGGAAAAAATGTTGAAAATATGATACGTAATATGACCGGGAAGTTTGAAATATTTTTTCAAAATTTCATCACACTCATGAACATGAACAAAGTCATAGACATCAACAAGGTTTAATAGGATTGATATGATAGATATATCAACAAGTGCCTGTTAAGTGAGCTGGTGATGGGGTTGGATAGAATTGTGAAGTTAAGCATGCTCGGGTTGGAGTAGTGTGAGGATGGGTGACCTTTCGGGAAGTTTGACCACAGAGTGTGATTTGACTTGAGATTAAGCATATTGACCCGAGATTAAGCCATAGTGACCCGAGATTGAGAAAAAAACGAAAAAAATTTGAAAAAATATTTTCTGAACAAAAAAATGAAAAAAAATTGAAAAGAAATTATTAGTAATGGCGCACTATGTGGTGCGCCACTAGTTTCTGGTATACTAATGGCGCACCAGGGGTGCGCCATTAGTACTTGTTACTAGTGGTGTGATGATAGTGGCGCACCTATAGTGCGCCATTAATGGCCAAAATAGGTGTGCCACTAACAGGCCTTTTCCTAGTAGTGGAGGCTGTGTGGAGGTTTGTCTCCGGTGGATCCCATGAGATTCGGTCGGCGTTTGTCTTCGGTGGATCCACGTGAATGTCTGTCTACGTGTGTCTACAGGTTGGATCCTTCTAATCTACGTTTCTCTTCATCGGTAGTGGTTGTTGTTCTAGTGCTTTGGTCCTATGGGGTCTTAACACGACGACTTTCCGACTGTCTACTACAGGAAGGTTTGTCCGACTCCGATGAGGGAGGGGCAATGACGGCGGCGCACCTTCAGTCAACCAAATATTGTTGTGGGTGCATTCTGTTATTGTATATCATGTGAGGAATAAATTGAATTTGGCTGTAGTAAATACATGAGAAAAAATACAATTGATATATTTCCAAGTTGGTAAGCATGCTTGGTTTGGTTAACTATCTGATCTTCTATTAGGAGTATGTTATATTGTGCAATGTGGTGCTCAATTAATGTTTGGTTCATTTGTTATGGTGTTTAGCTAACTGCTTGGTTCAATTCTGCAATGCGATGTCCAATTGTCATGGGTAGAATTTTGTATTGTTGTGCATGTGAGGAATAAATCGAATTTGGCTGCACTTAATACATGAGAAACATATACAAGTGCTATATTTCCTAGTTCTCAATCATGCTTGGTTTGGATAAATGGGTTTTCCATGTGGCTTGAATTAATCTGATGAATCTGCAATGTGCTTATTTTTCATCAACATATTTTACTGATAGCATGCGAACCCTTACTTACCTGATGACTAACTACCTTATATGTGTTGCAGAGAAACAATGGGAAGCATTGAGGTTTATAATCGAGGTTAGCATGTGCATGGTCTGTTGTCTAATAGCACATTATTATGCAATTGCAGGAACCATTCTAATATTTAGGTTTTTAAAAATTTGGTCCTACTGTCAGAGATTTTGACCCATTGTTCGACCCTTTTTGCATATGGGGAAATGAGTTGTCCATGAATATCAGTCAAGTCAAGAAACTCAGAAAGATTGTTAGGATAAAGAAATTAGCAACAAAAACAACAAGATGTTTGTATGCACAATGAAGAAGACATCAGTTCACTACAAGATGGTACTAACTATTATACCTTGCCTTTTTTATTCCTTTGCCCCATTTCCAATATAGAGAAGATATTTATGCACATCCTTGTTTTCATGTCTTTCCAAAGCAGTTCACTGATGATTACCTCTCAAACCACCTCTATAGTCAGGAGGCGGGGAAGATTTTCATACAACACCCACGGTTCAATATTGAAGTGTTCCTGAAGAGGACGAAGGACGGACAGTCAATCATCCACAGGCACTGGCCTAAAGTTGCAAAGACCTTCAACATGAATGAAGGCTCAATATTCGCTTTCCGCTTCAACAGTTTTCCAGATGAGATGCATCTATCTGTATACTGTCTATGATGCTAATTTCGAAAGGTTCTACATGTTGCATGTGAAACTTGGTGCTGGTGCAGTTGTGTAATGGGGTAGCTAAGTGCTGAAGCTATATCATGTTGTGCTTTGATGTATTTCAATTATGAAATTCTGCTTCCTTAATATGGAAATGAAATATATTATGTGCTTAATATGAATGTCAATTAGATTAATAAATGGATTATTAATAATAGGGTAATTAGCCTGCTAATGGCGAATTAGCCTGCTAATTGGGTTTTGCTATTGCAAACGGTTATTGGAAAAATACCATGGGCGATGACCTCAGGCAACGCACACCGTTTCTAGGAATAAGCCATGTTGTATCAATGAACAATCACACATGACTTTCTCTTGAAAACTGTTTGCGTTAGGCCACCTTGCGCAAACATTTACCACATAAAAACTGTGTGTGATGGACAGCCTTCGCCACACAGTTTCTTCTACGGACCGTTTGTGATACATTCAATAACGCAAATGATTTAACGGGAAAAATTGTGTGTGATGTACCTATGAACGGAAATGTTTTCCTTGGAGCGACTGTGTGGGATGTACATGCAAACAGAAACGTTTAGCGGGAACTGACTGTGTGGGGTGTACTTGTGACCAGAAACAATTTCTCATGTATAATTGTATTTTTAAGCTCTATTGTACGTATTTTCGTATTTGAGCACTCGCCGGTCGCACACGACCTCATTTTGCCGAGCGTGTGTGGCAGGAGGGCATATCCCCGACGGTTTCTGGGTCGTGTGGGAAGGGCCCCCCCTATTGCCCACACTCACTAGGCGATGGTTCCAAATGTCATCGCGGAAGGGGGTTTAAAAACCGTTTGTATAGCACCTCGCTGTACTAGTGCAACCTCGCCGCCAAGCAGAAGGATGACGAGTGGCGGCGCATCCGCGAGGAGCAGAGGGAGAAGTACATCGACCTCAGCAGCTTCGGCGAGGAGGATTGAGATCCTCCACGGCATCGTCCATGGCCGCGAGCTCGCCGCCGTGAGATCCCCACCCCCTCTAGTACTAGTACTGATGTAGTATGTAGTATGAACTAGTGTTTGTAGTGTTTGATCATGTAAATATATGTAGTATGTGATGAACTACTATGGTGCAATTTCTCCCACGAAACTGTTTTTTCAAATTATGCAGTTTCATCTACGGGTTCTGTTCGGCCGCGCTCGTTCTCGACCCGCAAACGAGATCTTCGTCAAACTGCAAACGTGTTTTGTGTGTCGGGGTTTTGCAGGGTCTGCTAGAGTTGCTCTAAATATCCTATTGTTTTGCTGCGAAGTGACCCTACATTATTCTCGGTCAAATAGCCTTGTCTTGCACCCCACTTGTTAGTGAGCGAGCCGACAATAGGGGCTTAGTAACTTTATTGATTTATCTCAGCAACAAAAGATACACATGCACAAGCACATGTACAGAAGCACCCACCTGACAAACACGAGTGCATGTGGATCGACCCGACGGACAAAACCAACTGTCCGAACACATACAGGTGGGCCCCATACACAACCCACAACCGGATTCACCAAGAACGCCCCCTTCTACAGTAGTGCCCGCTCTTACCCTCCTACGTATGTGCATCCAGCCTGCTAGGGTTTCTTGTGCCTCCCGACGGGGTTGTCGTCGATCTATCTCGTCTCCTATGGTCTTAGGGCCATGGCGTGCGGTGGATGTTGGAAATATGAGCAATTTACCGAATGATTTTATTAATAGAAATATTAGATAAAGCATGACTAATATAACAGGGATAAAACTAGTCATGTGATCTGACAGAGAGAAGGTAAATAACATCTGTATATATGAACTATAACCAAGCTTATCTAGAGCAGACAGTTGGGCAAGTTTTATATATGAAGTAGAACCTAACATATCTAGGGCAAACATCAGAAGAAGGAACTGTAGCAGGACCTCGAACAGAAAGGAGAGGAACACATACGGGACAGCAGCAGTAGTAGCACTGGACTTGGGTCGGTGTCCTCGCCAGCCATGTCGTCGAGGAGGTTGTCGACGTCAGGGAAGAAGTCGTCGTCAGGGAAGTAGTCGTCAGAGTCCGGGGCGTCTGTGACGAAGAAGTCAGTAGTCGCGCAAAGCGCTCCCCGAAAACCTTATCACCCTTCTCCCGTACAAGACTCAAAGAGGTGTGGTTTCGGAGGTCTACTGTCCCGACTCGCGGTGCATGCCGCAAGCTGGGATGAGGAAGACATCAACAGCTCAGAGATTGGAACCGGTGGCGAGAGGAAGAAGAAGTTCTGGTGCGTCTCTCTAAGAGGAGCGACCTTCCTTTTATAGGCGCAAGAGAAGGAGGCGAGAGGCTGCGCCGGGAGATGAAGGGAACAAGGGAGATGAAACGAAGAGGCGGCAGCCGAAGGGTGCAGCGTTCGTATTCAATATCCACTACAGCAAAAAATTTCCAGCTCCCGAGCAACCTTTCGTATACCCGTAGTGCATGGAAAAAATTTAGACATCGGCTCGGCTCATTCCCTCAACCTGCGACACGTCGTGACGAGGCGAGGCGTGGCGTGGCGAAGCGGGCAGCGGAGGAGGGGCGCGCGTGGATGTCCCTCTTGTTCTCATGCTCATACAAGTGGGGAAAGAACCTCCCTTATAAGGAGGTCCAACTCTCACTAAACTAGCGATGTGGGACTAAACTTTAGTAGTATCCCTTTCCTTGCACGAATGGGCTAAGTGGGCCTCTAGGATTTATTTAGGAATTTCTGAAATAGTTATTGGGTTGTCCCAAAATAGACTAAATTCCAGCAATCCCCCACCAGATCCCAGAGGCACACAGAAATTTGCCTTTGGTTCCAAAACACTGTTTTATATACCGGTATTGCAGTGGAGACTGTTAAGTTGAACTTCCACCTAGAACTCTATGCTACACTAGTAAGCAACTTGAACAGTGGACTGGGCCTTGAACTGCCAGTTTTCTGCGAATCTAGCTTCACACAAAGCCTTGACCGATACTAAGCTACCGTGGGTCTTCCCCGCGGGTGGAGCTTATGCGTCATACTCCGTGACCTTTCATGAGTTTACTAGAGAGAACCCTACTCTCATAGATTGTGATGTTTGACAATCAGACTCATATAGGCGTGTTCTTCAAAAGATGTTCTGCAGGATAACATCTCTGCTTAAATGATCCATTTAGAACACATTAAGATATACATCAACCTGCCATGCAGATTTAGGAGAGTATTGCATCTTCATGGAGTGGTATTGTTAACAGTAAGGATACTCTCCTCTCAGTTGACCAACAGCCTGTCTTCCACATCTAATTCACGGGATCTCCGATCACATAGACTAGGTTACCACTGTGAACAACTCATATTGTGGGTCTCATACCCATCTCCCTCGGTGCATTATCTATCACATTACGTGATAGAACCTTAGTAAAAGGATCTGCCAGATTTTTAGACGTCTGGATATAATCCATTGCAATAACTCCGGAGTTTTTCATTTTCCTGACAGACTTTAACCTTCTCTAAACGTGTCTTGATGACTTCATGTTATCCTTTGAGCTGCTCACTTTCGTGATCACAGTTTGATTGTCGCAGTTCATAAGGATACTCGGTACATGTTTCTCAACAACCGGCAAGTCATTCAAGAGCCGACGAATCCAATCTACTTCAACCATAGTTGTATCTAGTGTTGTGAGTTCTGCTTCCATTGTTGACTTCATTAAGATGGTCTGCTTGCAAGACTTCCAAGAAACAGTGCCACCTCCATGAGTGAATACATATCCGCTCGTGGCCTTTATCTCATCAGCATCTGAGATCCAGTTTGAGTCACTATACCCTTCAAGCACCTTTGGGTGCCCAGTGTAGTGAATTCCATAATTCGTAGTGCCTTTCAAATAACGCAAAACTCTCTCTAGAGCTTTCCAATGCACATCTCCTGGTTTTGAGACAAACCGACTTAGTTTGCTAACAGCAAAAGAGATGTCAGGTCTTGTAGCACTGGCTAAGTACATAAGCGAGCCAATAATCTGAGAATACTTCAATTGATCTCTAGCAATTCTTTGATTCTTTCGAAGTAGCACACTAGCATCATATGGTGTTGGATAGGGCTTGCAGTCACTATAGCCAAAGCAACTCAAGATCTTTTCTACATACTAAGATTGAAGCAATGTAATCCCACCATCATTGTCTCTCAACAACTTGATGTTCAGAATGACATCAGCCACTCCTAAATCCTTCATCTCAAAACAGCGAGATAGGAAATCATTGACCTCCTTAATAACATTCAGATTTGTTCCAACAATCAGTATGTCATCAACATACAAGCAAAGGATAACTCCCTCGCCCCCACCATGGCGATAGTACACACATTTGCCAGCTTCATTTACAACAAAGCATGCAGCTGTTAAAGTTCTTTCAAACTTCTCATGCCACTGCTTGGGTGCTTGCTTGAGTCCATACAAATACTTCGACAACTTGCACACTTTTCCTTCCTGACCATCTAATACAAACCCATCTGGTTGTTCCATATAAATTTCCTCGTCCAAATCTCCATTTAGGAAAGCAGTCTTAACATCCATTTGGTGAACGATAAGACCATGTGAGGCAGCTAGTGAAAGTAGAACTCGAGTAATGGTCAGTCAAGCCACAGGTGAGTAAGTATCAAAGAAGTCTTCACCTTCCTTTTGGGCATAACCCTTAGCCACGAGTCGAGCCTTGTACTTTTCAATAGTACCATCGGGTCTAAGCTTCTTCTTGAATACCCATTTGCATCCTATAGGTTTGCACCCATAAGGACGATCAGCTATATCCCAAGTTTCGTTCGCCAAGATGGAATCCATCTCGCTACGAACCGCTTCCTTCAAGTAGTCAGCATCTTCAGATGCATAGGCCTCTGAAACAGAACTGAGAGTGCCATCTATGAGATACACAAGAAAATCATCACCAAAGAACTTTGCAGTCCTCTGTCTCTTGCTCCTAGTAGGAACTTCATTGTTCTCCTCCACAGGATTTTCAAAGTGTTCCATCGAAATGGCAGGTTCGATAATTGTAACTTGTTCCTGATTCGATGAACTAGGCATCTCCTGATTAGATGAGGTAGCCATATCCTTCATGGGAAAGATATCTTCAAAGAAAGTTGCATCATTCGACTCCATGATCGTACCGACATGCATGTCAGGTACCTCAGATTTTACAACCAAGAATCTATAACCAATGCTATGAAAAGCATATCCGAAGAAAACACAATCCACGGTCTTTGGTCCAAGCTTGTGCTTCTTTGGAATTGGCACATGGAGTTATCTCTTCATTCTTTGTGGGAACTCAGTTTAGGACATGACATGCAGTCAATATCGCCTCCCCCCACCATGCCTTGGAGAGACCCGATGTGTCTAACATGGCGTTAACCAAATCAGTTAGAGTGCGGTTCTTTCTTTCGGCTACCCCATTTGACTGAGGTGAATAGGGAGGCGTCCTCTCATGGATTATACCATGTTCTGCACAAAAAGCATCAAATTCATTGGAAAAATACTCTCCACCATGGTCGGACCTAAGCCTATTGATTTTCTGATCAAGTTGGTTTTCCACTTTAGCTTTATAGATCTTGAAAAAGTTCAAAGCCTCATCCTTATATTTCAGAAGATACACATGGCAGTATCTAGTGGAGTCGTCAACTAACGTCATGAAATATTTCTTTCCACCTTTTGTCAAAGCACCATTCATTTCACATAGATCTGAATGTATGAGTTCTAGTGGTGCAAGATTTCTCGTTTCCGCAGTCGTGTGAGACTTATGAGGTTGCTTAGCTTGCACACAAACTTGACACTTAGATCCCTTGACAGTGGTGAAACTAGGGATTAAATTCAATTTGGCTAGTCGCAACATGCAACCAAAGTTAACATGACAGAGACGTGAATGCCACACATTTGATTCACTATTGTTGCAAACATGATTAATAACTTTATTGCAAACATCTGACAAGGATAAACGAAACAGGCCTCCTGACTCATAGCCTTTACCAACAAAGGTTCCATACTTGGATATTAAAAATTTATTTGACTCAAAGACAATCTTGTAGCCATCTCTACACAGAAGAGATCCGATAACAAGATTTTCATTGACGGAGGGGACATAATGCACGTTCTTCAGCCGCACGATCTTCCCCGAAGTAAACTTCAGATCGACTGTGCCAACACCATGAACAGAAGCACTTGAACCGTTGCCCATCAGCACGGTGGAAGTCCCTGCGATCTGATAAGATGAATGCACATTAGCACCCGTGTCAATCAACCAATTAGGAGAATGGCATGCTGAAAGAATAGTGGGAAATATACCGTACCCAGCATCTTTCATATCAGTGTCACCAACGACAACATTAGTGGTCTTGCCGCCTTCCCCAAGATGATGCTTGTCATAACGATTAGGGCAACTATGAGCCCAATGGTCAGGATCTCCGCACACATGACAAACACCTTTCTTCTTGTCATTATTCTTCTTGAAGTTCGTGTGTTGTACAGCCTTGTTCTTCCCATCAAACTTTGCTTTACCATCAAACTTGCCCTTCTTGAATTTGTGGGGCTGGAAGTTTTTCTTCTATACCAGATTAGCACTAGAACCTCCCTCAATACCTCGAGCATGGTTATCCTTCGCTCTCGCCTTTTCTTCCACATCAAGAGTACCAATGAGATCCGGAACAGAAAACTCCTGCCTCTTATGCTTCAGTAAGGTAGCAAAGTTCCTCCATGAAGGAGGAAGCTTAGTGATGATACCTCTGGTAACAAACTTGTCCGGTAGCATACAATTGAAGTGCTCAAGTTCTCTAGCAAGTGACTGTATCTCATGACCTTGCTCAACCACGGAGCGCTCTTCAGTCATCCTGTAATCATAGAATTGCTCCATGATGTACAGCTCAGTGCCAGCATCTGAGACCCCAAACTTGGCCTCGAGTGCGTCCCGCATATCTTTTCCATTATCAATTGACGCATAAGCATCAACTATGTTCTCACCAAGAACACTCAAGAGAGCAGTCTTAAATAGGGTATCCATTTTCTGAAAAGCTTGTTCCTATTGAGCATCATATTCTCCTTCAGGTTTGCCAAGAGTGGCGTCATAGCAACTCATGATTTGAAACCATAAGACTTCTCTCACGCGCCACCTCTTATAGTGGATACCCTCAAACATAGGAGGTCTCATGGAAGAAGCAAACCACTCAGGGTAAATCGCCTATAATAAGGTTTTTGGATTGTTGGAAATATGAGCAATTTACCAAATGCTTTTATTAACAAAAATATTAGATAAAGCATGACTAATATAACAAGGATAAAACTAGTCATGTGATCTGACAAGGAGAAGGTAAATAACATTTGCATATATGACTTGTAACCAAGCTTATCTAGAGTAGAAAGTAGGGCAAGTTTCATATATGAAGTAGAACCTAACATATCTAGGGAAAACATCAGAACAAGGAACTGTGGCAGGACCTCGAACAGAAAGGAGAGGAACACATACAGGACAGCAGCAACAGTAGCACTGGACTTGGGGTCGGTGTCCTTGCCAGCCATGTCATCGAGGAGGTTGTCGACGTCGGGGAAGAAGCCATTGTCGGGGAAGTAGTCGGTGGAGTCCGGGGCGTCAGTGACGAAGAAGTCAGTAGTCACGTTGAGCGCTCGCCAAAAACCTTATCACCCTTCTCCCATACAGGACTAAAAGAGGTGCGGTTTCGGAGGCCCACTGTCCCGACTCACGGTGCACGCCGCAAGCTGGGATGAGGAAGACAGCAGCAACTCAGAGATTGGAATCGGTGGCGAGAGGAAGAAGAAGTTCTGGTGCGTCTCTCTGAGAGGAGCGACCTCCCTTTTATAGGCGCAAGAGAAGGAGGCGAGAGGCTGCGCCGGGAGCTGAAGGGGACGAGGGAGACGAAACGAACATGCAGCATCTGAAGGGTGCAACGTTCGTATTCAATATCCACTACAACAAAAACTTTCCAGCTCCCGAGTGACCTTTCGTATACCCGTAGTGCATGGCAAAAATTTAGACATTGGCTCGGCTCATTCCCGTAACCCGCGTCGCGGCGCAGCGGGCGGTGCAGGAGGAGCGCGCGTGGATGTCCCTCTTGTTCTCATGCTCATACATGTGGGGAAAGAACCTCCCTTATAAGGAGGTCCAACTCCCACTAAACTAGCAATGTGGGACTAAACTTTAGTAGTATCCCTTGCCTTACACGAATGGGCTAAGTGGGCCTCTAGAATTTATTTAGGAATTTCTGAAATAGTTATTGGGCTGTCCCAAAATAGACTAAATTCCAGCAGTGGATCCCGCCCTTGCTGGCGGGGGGCTCCGTTTTTTGATGTTTTGTTAGAGTTTGTGTCCTGCTGAGAGATGCCAGGTGCCGGCGGCTCTCTGTAGATGGATTGAGGTCCTCCTCGCCTAGCCCCTATTTCGGTGGTGTTTCTAGCATCGTACCGTTGGAGGGCGTGTGGAGGTTTGTCTCCGGCAGATCCCATGAGATTCGGTCGGCGTTTGTCTTCATTGGATCCATGTGAATGTGTGTCTACGTGTGTCTACAGGTTGGATTCTTCGAATCTACGCTTCTCTTCATCGGCAATGGTTGTTGTTCTAGTGCTTTGGTCCTATGGGGTCTTAGCACGGCGATTTTTCGACTGTCTACTACAAGAAGGTTTGTTCGGCTCCGATGAGGGAGGGGGAATGACAGTGGCGCGCCTTCGGCTTGATCCAGTACTTATAGTCATCGCTAGGTAGTATACGGATTTGATATATTTTTTATTTCTGCTATTTTTTGTGCTACCTTGACAGTTGAGGAATAGATTGGGAGTTTTTTTAGAAAAAAAAAGACGCTGCCTTTTTAAGTGTAGCTTAGTGATTTATTTAGGAGATACCTGGGAGGTGTTACTTTTTTTATGAAGTTTCTGGCATGGGCGAGAATTGTGAATTTTCACGTCATCTCCTGATACTTCACAGCGATCATACATGTTCCGTTTTCTGGCTATTCAAAGAATATAACTCATTTTGATTCGCGGACATGTACGTGTAGTTCCCAGCGCGACTTCTCTGCTCGAGGATTCCTTTGTTATCTTCCGTAAGCAACAAGCTCTTGTTTCTTTTCCAAGCTGTGCCAAGCCCACATCAATAGCATCAAGGCTAAAAGCTTCTTTAATGGCAAGAACCAGATTCCATGGCCTCACTTCGTACTTAATTAGGTAGCAACATTCGCCAGCATCGGTCTTCTACCTTTTCCCGAAAGAGAAGTAGCTAGAAGGATGTAACTGCGTTGATGACTTGGTGTAGCCAGCTGCATTTTTCATCTCTGAGTTTTCAAAAGATTCGGCTCGATAAATCATCCGAAGCTTCTGCCTTCAACCAGACGACCAGGTGTCATACTGTCATGTGTCAACCACACGAGACTCTCTCTCTCTCTCTCTCTCTCTCTCTCTCTCTCTCTCTCTCTCTCTCTCTCTCTCTGCAGTTGCATACATATCTCTCTCCCGCCCCTCTCTTCCCCTGCACCTCTCTCTCTCTCTTTCCCTGCGCCTCTCTCTCTCTCTGCGACAAACCAACTAGGTCACTAACTCACAACAACAGCATGACAGATCAGGTGATCTCTCTCTCTCTCTCTCTCTCTCTCTCTCTCTCTCTCTTATTTGCATCCGATCTGTTCTAGGGTTTATCCCTTTGTGAGTGATTCGTTCAATGGAGAAAAACGAAGTTTCTTTTTCTATGGAGAAAAACAAAGTAGGAGCTACAAGTTTCTATCTATGCCTGCAAAAGTATATACTTCCCGTAATTCAAAACCCATGTGTCCACATGTGCATGTTGCTTCCCATTTTCTGACTTAGTCATTCACTTGGTAACAAAAACCAAAGAGATTTTCATAAGATTTTTGCATGATTTCTGCTCGTAGGAAAAAAAAAATTAGGGTCACTCGGATAAAAGAAGCGAGACCATCAATTTATATGGATTGTTTTCTTATACCACAATTTCATAGGATTTTTAAGAAGAGATTAAACCCCACCTAGTGAAAAATAGTGGTTAGGCCTCATGGAAATTTGTATTTGTGCCTCCCACACATCTTCTGTCACTTCATATTCGCCTACAGAAATTATTAGCATCAAATGAGTCAAGTAAATTCCCATATTATAGTTTCCCATGGACCAAAGAGGTCATAACATCTCAACCATACTTTTTTGCCTATTCATAAGTTTTTAGAAACCTGAGTTCCAAAGATGCCCTTATTATTGATCAAGTAGTGAAGGAATTGCAGTTTTTGTGTCCCAAAGAACTATTGTGAGCATTCATTCATAAGATAACCAAGAACAAAAGCTCAGCGTCTCTGAAATTAGAAAGTATGCACTGATTTTGGGGCTTCATTAGTAACTATTTACTTCACTGATGCTTCTGTCAACACAGATCTCCACTATAATCTTAAGGGTGGACCTTGATTGCCACCAGTGCTACAAAAAGATCCGCAAGATTCTTTGCAGCCTTCAAGGTGCGTAGAACATCTGACTGTACTGCACTAATGCTATATGTTCGTTCATGCATCTCAGTCACAAAGAAACTCTCCACATGAGCTTGCCATACCAATCAGGAACACAAATTTCTTACTTGCTACTGTATATCTTACAAGATAATGACTTGTGCAGATCAAGAGAGGATTAGGACGATCTCCTTCGACACCAACAACAACGCAGTCATCATCGACGGGCCGTTCGATCCACACAAGCTATCATGCAGGATCAGATGCAAAGGAGGCAAGGTGATCAAGGGCGTCCAAATCATGGGCGACGGCAAGCCGGAAGAGATGGCCGGGCCACCGCCGAGCAACAGTCGCAAAAAGAAATCAAAATCAAAGGGGAAGGGGAAGGAGTCACCGCCGCCGCCCGCTGAGCAGCCACAAGCATATCATCCTCAGCCGCCCACCGAGCAGCAGCCACAGGCATACTACCCTCAGCCGCCCACTGAGCAGCCACCGGCATACCACCAGCAGCCGCCCACTGAGCAGCCACCGGAATACCACCCTCAGCAGCACACCGAGCAGCAACCGGCATACCACCCTCAGCCGCCCGCTGAGCAGCCACAGGAATACCACCACCCTCAGCAGCCCCCTCCGGACAGAGAGATGTCAGCGACCATGCAGGCGGTCAGGGAGGAGGAGAGGCCGAAAGAGAGACCGGCCGAGCTTGAGACGCCAAAGGAGATGCAGGTCCACTTCGTGCCAGAAGCAGGGCCAGAGTGCCACAAGAACCCGAGGGAGAGGAGGCACCCGATGGGAGAGATGCCGTCGTGGAACGGGCCGCCGATGGTGGAGATCCCCTCGCTGCCGGCGCGACCTGTGGGCCCGTGCCGCTGCACGTGCTGCGCGTCATGCTACCAGGGGTACTACGGAAGTTGCAGGTGCTCAGACTGCGGCAGGACGTACGGCTACACCGCCGCCGTGGCGCTGCCGCCGCCAGCCGGCTGCTACGGTGGCGCACGCGCGCCGTACTGCGGCGGATACAGCGGCTACCGGGTTATCTGCGAGGAGGATCAAGCGGGTGCTTGCATCATAATGTGATCTGTTCACTGTTTCGTGTGCCACAACCATTGTGCTGCTTAGGCAAATTTGCATGTGTTTTGCGTGTCTTGATTACCAATGATTCGTGTATGCATCTGCTATGCATGAATCATTTTTGTAGGGGGGGGGGGGGGGGGGGGGGGGGCTTTGCATGAATCGTCGCCAACTATCGATGCTCTCCCATTCACATCAGATCATTTCTGAAAAGACGAGAGAGAATCGATGCCTTCCCTTTTTATTAAATAAACTCGTTATTCTTGTTCAATAATGTCTACTTTTCTACATGGTGCCGTCAAACAACCTAGCACTTTGGCAGATTCTTGTTCGATAGTGTCTCCTTTTCAACATAGTGGTGTGAAACAATTTTTAGCACTTTGGCAAATAAATGGTGTGTGAGAAATTCATACGGTTAAATGCAATACAACAATACGATGCTCAGATTTGTTAATAAGGTTCAACATAAATGCCTACATCCTCAACTCTTGACTATAAACGCCCCTCAACATGCATTAAATTAACACAATACGGACCGGTCTGATTACCCCCGTGCGGGGTGCAACAACGGACCGGTCTGGTTACCCTCATGTCGTGTGCCGAGACCACCCACTCTTACAATCCTATATCTAACACATCAACTTTGTCTAGTCTATTTCGCGGCATCAGTCAACTCCACAATCTTCATCACCGTTGGTGAAAATTCACACGCTACAGCACTCCTACTGTCCTGCCGCAATGCCCAAATACACTTAGTAGAAACCATGTGCACCAAGTAAAATCCAACCCAAAAACCTTTGTCTTCGTGTGGTGCTACCTACTCCTGGCTTGGCTGAACGCTTTGATGCTATTTTTGCCGACAGATTGTTCTTTGATGGAGAATCAATCCCTTTAGCCTCCCAAAACGTCTTATATTTTGGTACGGAAGTACTAGTTTGTTTGTTTAATTTGTTGTTGCTGCTAGAATGCACCACCATGACAGTTACGGTCCCGTTATCCAGTGGACCGTCTCCACTGTCGATTTTCTTAGCAAACTTTGAGTGCCTCGTTCCACCACTAAGTAGGGTTTTCTTGGTTTTTTAAGGGCCTCTGTAGTAAACCGATGGGTCGACCAGAACCCCTGTCTAGGCCTTCCTGCTGCATGAGCTAAATCTCCACCGTTAGTGCCACTAGGCGCGCTCCGCCGGTGCGCCTATCTATCACCCATAGTGAGAAGGATGGAGTGCTTGCTTGCAGTGCACACCGTGTGGGATTGTCCCAACATTGCCGCAGCTCGCCCAAAGCGCTCACTGGTAGACACATGCACGTGCGCAACTGCATATTTCCATATATTTATTTCATTTTTCTCAAATCCTTTTAGTAAAATGCAAGGACGTATTTTAGAGGTATATGAAAACTTATTTTCTTTAAAGATTTTATTTTTCCTTTTTTTCATTTTCATGGATAATTTTAAATTATGAAATTGGTTTGCACGGCTTAAAAAAAATCAGTGCATTTCAATAAAAAATTCATGACAATTGAAAAAATGTCCTTGCATTTATAAAATGGTTCAGGATATTATCCAAATGTTCACAAGTGTTAAAAATTTCATGATATCTGCTAAAAATTTATTCATGAAATGTAAAATTTTGTTCACGTAATTTTTTGTAAAAGATATCTATAACATGTTAAAATATTGGTATCGTTATAAACCATGATCTTCACACTTCAAAATGTTCATAAAATTGTTCTCAGAATTTTTAAAATATGTCCATTTGACAAATCAAAAATGTTCATAACACTTAAAAATGTTGAAACCTGCAAAAATGTTTATGAAAATGTAAAAACAAATCTCACCCAATTATTACAAAATTTGCATGGTATATAAAAAATATTCACTCCTTTTTTAGAAATAAAATGGAATTTTAAAGTAGAAGCAAACATGAATAGAAAATAGAAATCATGCTAACTAGAAGAAACAAAAAAGATGAATAAAACAAAGAAGAACAATAAAAACAAAAAGTAAAAAACAAGAAAAAAATGAAACATGATAAGACTGGTAAAATCACATGAAAACGAATAGAAAAGAAAAACCAGACGACACCATTCCCAAATCACGGTGGAAAGTTCCCAGAACTTGTTTGCGCCCAGTCATGCTAGCCCTATAGGCGAGAGCCATGTCTCGCTTACTGCGACACGTACGATCCTCTCGCCTCTGGTGCAACCACTAGTAGGCCGGCGCAATAAAGTGTGTTCCTTCTGTTTTCAGAAACATCCCAGGAGCGGTTTTGGCGACCTTCCATCGGTTATAGGCAGGTTCAAGCTAAATTTTGTTTTCTTATTGTTTTAATTGGGTTTCATTTGATTTTTTTTCAATTTGGTTTTTTCCTTTTTCCCATTTTCATTTTTTACCTTTTTCCCAATTTTCAAAGAAATATTTAATACATGTTGAACATTTTTAAAATACAGGCTGGATTTTTTTTAGATACACGCTCAACATTTTCCAAATACCTGCTTAATATATTTCAAATGCAAAATGAATACTTTTACTCAGTGAACATTTCCTCAACACACTTTGAATATTTTTTCATAAATTTCATAAGCATTATTTCAAAATGGGTGACCATTTCTTATGTTTATGAACATTTCTTTAATCTCATGAAGTTTCCTGAATGGTACCGAACACTTTTCCAAAATTACACGAACAATTTTTTTACATTGTATCAATATTTTTTTAAATGTCATGGACATATTTTTAAACACGCAAAAAATTGTTTGAATGGAACCAACATTTTTCTTAAACCACATGAACATTGTTTAGATTTCAATAACATTTTTAAAAATCATGAAAATTCTTAACCATACGAGCATTTTTTGAATGGTATGAAATCCTCTTTACTTTTGTGTGCATAAAGTTTTTCATATCCTTAACATTTTTTTAAAGTGCAAGGGAATTCTTTGTTCACTTTACAGAAAGTAATTTTTTAAAAATTTATAACAGTTCAAAATATAAATACAAGTACAAAAATAAAATGAAAGAAATAAATGAAGGAACGAAAAAAAGAAGGAAATAACTATTGAACTGGCACACCAGAGGATTCCCTTAAGGAGAGACAAGTGTGCATCTTGCTAAAAGCGAGACATAGCCACGCTCCACGCTCCATCTTTCCTGCCAAGGGCGAGATATAGGATTAATGACGCTTCATGCACTTCTATTTTCCGGGTTTCCACTTTTCTATTCATTTTTCCACTTTCATTTTTCAAATAAATGTCGACTTTTTTGAACACACATAAAAAAATTCATATACAGGTTGGACATTTTCAAGATACATGTTTCAGTTTTTCCAGATATATGTTTAACTTTTTGTGAATACATGTGGAACATTTGTCAAATGGACATTGGACATTTTCTAAATACATGGTGGATATTCTTTAAACACACAATAAACACATTTCATTGTTTTCATGAACGTTTTCTTTGAAATATGCCATTATTTTTCAAGTGTTAAGGACAATGTTTTAAACACATGGTGAACATTTTTTTCACACATATTTAACATTTTTAA